>NC_139720.1:35076240-35271240 GCF_964211835.1 Anser anser | reverse complement strand
AGTTTATAATTTAAATTAGGTGTATAATTACTCTCACTAAAATTATTTTTACATATTTCAGTGTGTCTTTTGTGATGTCATTTAACTAATCTTGCTTTATTCAGTAATTTCTAAAAGCAAAAATATCTATATATCTTATGTAACATAAATTAAAAAAATGTGATCAATGTTATCACGCTGGATATCTAAATAAACAAAAATAATAGGAAAATAACTTTAAAACAGAACTAAAACCAATCTTAATTTCTATATTTAAAATTAAAGAAAAATAGCAGAATGCCATTACAGAGATGATGGGTACATCAGTGCAAAGACAATATTAAACTTTAAATTGTTCATGACAGAGTTGCACTAGCAGGCCAAAAAATTATTCAAGTGTCATATATCTGTTCAAAGATGAGAGAAAAATACCTTGATCTTTTGAAGCTCCAAGTCTTCAATAAAGTCATAGAAAATAGCATTCAAATCAATTTCTGATTTTGCTGAGCACATTAAGGCAAAACATAAGTTAACCTGATATTTGATCAGAAAGACTGAATTTGATCAGGAAGACTGACTCACAAGTGGCTGTTGCTTCTTGTGATGCCTGATTAGCAAATGTTCCATTTTTTTCTGCTTACAATATCTTATTTATTGTGGAAGAATGGAATGATCGATAAAGAAATATTTTATGATGAAAGATGTACTCCAGCTTCTTAAAGATGTATAGACAACCAGCAAATCAGTTTAACTGAAATCACCAATACATTTTTTGTGCAAATAGACTCATTTTTGACCTTGAGGTATCTCTTTCATCTTTGCTGTTTTAAAATCTCGTTAGGCAAGAGATAACAATGTAGGCTTGTTTGTGTCCTCTTCTCTAGATCTTGCCCTGTCAGTTCAGCCTTTAGAAAAAGATGGCCACGACCAAGAGAAGAGATTATCTGAAGAAAACAAACAAAATGTTTGTGTTTTTCTTCACCAGACCACACAGCCAGAAGACAAGTGATAGTTTATATGAATCATCCTCTTCTGTCAGTTATCTCCTGCTGTTTGAGTGATGAACTGTTGGTCTGTGACTGAACAAGGTGTTTGTGTGACTGATCAAGAGAGGGGGAAGAAAGAGTCACAGAATAATGTTTCCATAATTTCAACATTCAAAAAATTGTTGAATGTATACTTAAATGATCAATTATTCTATCTTACTATATTGCTTCTAAAGCATATAATCTGGAAATTAGATTTCTTTTCCAAACAGCCCTCATCTGAGAATCTGGAGGATCAGCTTCAATTGCCTGTTAGCTAATCCTCATGATATTTTCTCCCCTTTCTCACCAAAGAACAATCGTGTAAGTGGGCCTGTTGCCAAAATTAACAGATGAGAAAGAATAGAGTTCTGAAAGTGAACCATGAGTGTTTCAAATAATAGGAGCAAGAATGAACTCTGCAACAAGAAACGGCACATATTGAATATCTTCAGCTATGGGAAGAATGATGCTTTCTCACAACTATGAAACTTATCCTTAAACATTATGGCAAAGGGAGGTTACATAGAAGTAGAATATATCTGAGTACTTTAAAACTGAACATATTGATAAGACTGTTAGTTGCTGATGTTCTAGTGGTATTCTTTGCACTCTTATTTGTGGTTTAGGCATAATCTTTCAGAAAGACATGAGAATAATCAAAGAGGAAAGTAAACTTGTCCTTTTCATCCTTTCTTTGTGAGCAAATATCACAATATCACAGGGAAACTCTAAGTTAGAATGTTAGCTTCTTGGGGCAAGACCAATATTTTCCTAAATGTCTGACACAGTGCTGAACTTTGTAAGGTTTATTTATTGTTATTTATTGTTATTCTAAAGTAATGGAATAGACACAAGCAAGAAAAAAAAAAAAAAGACAATTTATGAACCAGTAATTTGAAATAAAACAGATTATAGTATTATAATTCCCCAAATAAATAAACTTTCTATATAATATTCTGTATTAGAGAGAGACTAAATGTATTAAACTGTTTTAGGTATGAAAACACAGATGGCATATAAAAACAATATGATGTAATATTGTAAATTGTATAATAATAATAATAATGACTAATGAAAAAAAAAGTGTTGTTTTTTTTTTTCCTTTTTTTTTTCTTTTTCCTGTCATATCATTAATAAAGAAGTTTCATACCATTAATAAAGAGATGTTATTTGAGCATCTCCTCATGTATTCACTTTAACAAGATGCTGGAACAAAACACAAGAATTATCTGTATTTCCAGGAGCCAGAAAAAGACTCTTTTAAATCAGTCTACAGCTAGTATTCAAACTAAAAATGATTGGAATTTTGGTCATTCAGACAGAAATGCCTTAAGTAAAGCAGTTAAGTTACAATTATTATTTTGACTGTGACCAGTTCTTCACTGATGTCTCCCGTGAGATTATATATGTCACTGAAGAAGTTGCTTTAATTGTGAATTATAACTCTACTAAGTGCTATTAATCTTAAAATATATAGTGCATAAACAAGATCTTAGAGAAATTTAACTGTTGGAATTTTGAATGACTTCTTATTCTGTTCTTATTTTTACTACTACTTTGCTGAGTGTGTGTTTTTTGTTGTTGTTGTTGCTTTTGTTGTTGTTGTTGCTTTTGTTGTTTTTGTTTTATGAAGACATTTTGCATTAGATGCTATTTAAATTCATTGCAGACACCTAAACGTAGAAGAGATTTTGAAAGGTGATACAGACCTCATAAAGAATACATATTAATAGGCTAGTAGAGAGTAAAAAACTTCAAATTGCTTCAAATATTGCTTTCATTGATCAGAGAGTGGATCAAGAAGAAATGTTAGGGACCAGAAATGAGATTTGACTAGTTGGCGTGACATCTGTCAGGGAAAGACATGTGCTCTGACTGCATCTGAAGTTAGGGTGAAGGGGAACAGAAAGGCAGAGCCTTATTTTTCTTGGCCTACTCCAAGAAATGCATGTGCATATTACATGGGATCACAATAGGATACAAACCTAAATTATCCTTTGAGTGCGCCTGTGCATGCAAGTGATCTCATTTACAGTTGCTGATTCCTTAAAGTGAGTTAAAGATTTAATGTGTTGGTAGGATTTCTCTGCTCTAAACAAACTGTCATGCATTACATTATATGATATCCCTAGTAACACCAACTTTTAAAATTATTATTATTTTGGCAATCAGAAAGGAATTTGTTGCTACGCAGAATAAGCCTGTTCTTGAATTAGAGATTATTTTTCTTCCTTTGGAAACCTAGCAAATAGAGATAACTGATGCAAAACAGCAAACTTCTTTTCCACTTATAAACAATGTAATTGAGAATGGACAAGAAAATTAAGTAGCTGTCACAGCTTCCTTGGCTATTGTCTTTGGAATTCTGGAGATGTGCAGGTTATAATTTATGTGCTACCTGCTGCTACTGTAACCAAGTAATATCACGGTTAGTGAATAATTCAACTTGCTAATTATGTAAACAAGATTGTGTGAGGGAACAAAGGCATCCAGGTATCTTTTTATATCTGGAAGTTTCCCCATGGTGTTTACATATGTACTGTCAGCATTTCTCATCCTGCACATCTTTCCAGATACTCTTCCCTCTCACAATATTACTGTTATTTGTAACAGTAATGTATTATGTTCACAGCATATGTTCAGAGATAATTATTTTTACTCATTTATATAAAACAGTGAGTCACTGATACTCTGGTTAAGTCTGTATAAGAGATTGATATAAGACTGAATCTATAGAGCTATAAATTCACATATAAAGGTGGTTTATGAGTGTTGCATAGTGCTCTTGACTCTTACAGAGTGGAATTTTCTTATTCATTTTTTTGTAAGTTATAAATAGAATATTAAATTTTTGACCTTCTTTAATGCTTTGCAAGGCCTGGGGACTAAGGCTTATTCTTCTTCAGGGTGATCCCCATTTCTGGTTATTCTACCAGCAGTTAGAGTTAAGATCTATTGTTCTTCCCATTCCCAGTTATCTTTTTAAAAAAATAATTAATTGCTTTCTTTCTATTATGGTTTTCTTTGCTTTAAATTGTATAAAAAGAGATTGCTGAGGACTATTTCAGTCATTTCAAGTGGATCATCCTTGTAAATTAATTTCTAATCTTGTGTGTAAATAATAGCATATTTGTGGGAAGATAAAACCATCTAATCTATTTATGATTATTCCTGTGGGTTTCTGGAGCAAGCATATTCAAAATGTAAGTGATTAGAGCAATATCTAGTGTAGAGGGCAAATTTATCTGTCATCTTTTTTGTTTCTCTTGATTCACATTGTGGGCATTGCTGGTTGCCTCAAATACTGTCAATGTTAAAAACATATCTTCAGGGAGTGTAAGATATTTTTTTTCTGACTGTACCCCTGCTATAGTGTCATGGTTATGGTTGGGATAGAGTTAATTTTCTTTGTAGAGGCTTGCATGATGCTTTGTTTTGGATTTTTGATGTTATTAGTGGTGATATACACAGATGATTTCTGTTGTTGCAGAGCAGGGCTTACACAGAGCCAAGGATTTTTCAGCTTCTCGTGCTGCCCTGCCAGCAAGAGTGCTGGGGGTACACGAGATGGGAGGACACACAACCAGGACAGCTGATCCAAACTGACCAAAGGGATGTCCCATATCACATGGTGTCATGCTCAGCAGTAAAAGCTGGGGTAAGAAATGAGGAAGGGAGAGATATTCATATCAATGGCATTTGCTTTCCCAACAAACCATTACACATGATGAGTCCTGCTTTCCTGGAAGTGGCTGAATGCTTTCCTGCTGATGGGAAGTAGGGAATGAATTCCTTGTTTTGCTTTGCTTGTGCACACAGCTTTTTCTCTACCTAGAAAACTGTCTTTATCTCAACTTATGAATTCTTGCACTTTTACTTTATCAATTTTCTCCCCCATCCCACCTGGAGAGTGAGAGAGAGAGGCTGTGTGGTGCTGCGTTAAACCACAACACAGGCAACATAATGGTAGGATGGATAATATTATAAATACACAGTTAAAAATAGAAATTGCCAAATCCTATAAAAAGAATATTTACTTTTCTGATTTCACACAATTACTGTAGATCACTGTAGAAATATTGTACAACTATCTTTTCTATGGTGGGCCAATTTTTATCTGTCTCAAATATATCAATACCTATGACACCTCTTTTTTGATACCTTTGTAAGAACTGTGCCTTGGTGACTGCACTAAAATTTGATTAAAAGTGACCTGACTAGATTGTATATGATGCTGAAATATAAAGGATATGGTATTTCTGTTTATTCATCTGGCATAGTGTAATCAGCAGAAGTCCTGGGGCTGCCCCCCCCCCCCCCAAAAAAAAAAAAAAAAAAAAAAGGAAGATGTAGCTGGTGGAAAGCATTTGTATCTCAGTGAGATTTCAAAACATCACACTACCTCCTTACTCGAAAATAGCTCATATCTGGTGACTTTCTGGCATGAAAGGACATAGTTTATATTTAATAAAACAGGAGGGTGAATAACCCAAATGCTGAAGGATGTGAAAATAAGATTTTGTAGGTGTTTGGTTCTAAAATTATTTGAAGTTGGAGTTTCTGCTAAAATTATTTGAATCTTGATTAATTCAAGAAGTGTTTTCATTGCTTTTATCTTTGTTTGTCATACAATAATTATTTTTTAAAGATAAGTGAGGGATGCATAACCCTTATTATACAGCTAAAACATCAAAATAAGAAGTGTTTAATTTAGTGGCTTCAATTTTATACATTCTCTTGTAATAGTAAATATTTCTAAAATGATAGAGAATCTGCTTTCCATTATATATCTTAAATGTTATTCAATCGACTTAGATCAAATGTGATCACTTCCACATGTAGAAGATCAACTTGTGTATGATTTCAGCAAGCAATGTTGTGGGGGGAGGGAATATGATAAGGGAAGAATTTTCAGAATGATAGCAGTGACTAATGTAGATAGGAGTTTGGTGACTGAAGCTGCAGTATGCATTCAGGAAAATGTGGTGCGCATTAGTGCACCAAAACCCTGAAACATGAATTACTTACTTTTTTGCAAGAAAGCTTTTAGCATTCGCAGAAATAAGAAACTGATTCAGAGAAGAATCTTCATTCTTTTTAAATAGTCTTCAAAAATAATTATTTATTTATTTATTGGAAAGGGAAGACACCTATTTTTGATCATTCTCTGCTTTTTATGAAGAGTAGTCTCTCTGCTCCCCAAAGCTGACCAAAGAATTCAGCCTATTTCAAAACTTTGAACACTTTATATATATATATATATATATAAAACTTTTATATATGTATATATATATTTTTTTTTTTTCTTCAGACCTGCAGTAACATCTGTCCTCTGTGGCACTTAATACTGATTAAGCAACTATCTTGATTCACTGTTCTACTGACTTTCTAACAGAGAAAAAAGAGACTAGGTTCAAGTTCATTTCCCAGCTGAGAACTTTTGAAAGTTAGGTGCTATGTGCTATCTCTCGTGTTTGAGGTTCTGCTTCTTGTGAAGGTCTCCATTTCTGTAAGAATTTGTATTTGCATATTTCCAACTAAATTAGAAGGTAAGCATGCTTCAGATGATTTTCCACATGGATGAAGGTCTAAGCCTTTGCAGGTCTGGACACGTAATTGTGTACCTGTATTTGAAAAAGTGACATCTGAATCAATGTTGTCCTAAATAAATTCCGAACATGTTGGTCCATCACAGTGGTAACAGCTTCTTGGTATTGAAATGGGTTCTCGAACAATGGAAAACAGTCTGCCAAATGAAGAATTACTGAACATATGGTAGTATTGTTATTTAAAGAGGTTATGCATGCCAAAAACTGATAATGAAGCAGTAACGCACATTACTAAAGCATTTTGTAAGAGAAGAGGGAGAGAAAAAAATGGATGGGGGAACGTTAGTATTTTTGAGCTTTTCTGCATCTGGCTTCATTGGCTAAACACGGTACTATTTTGAGAGATTGGATGAAGCAAAGTGATTTTTCAAAGCATAGAAAAGTGTATTTAAAATTTCAAACTGTTATTCGGGTGGCTTGAGAGGTTTTAGTCATTGTGTAACTACTTTGGTGGACAGAATTTTGAATGTAAACTTTTTAACACATTCAAGGTGGATTGATTAAGACCATAATCTGTAAAAAAAATTATTTCCACCTTTGGTGTCTTTGATGATGTGAACCTATTTTTATTATTATTATTATTATTTGGTGTCTTTGATGATGTGAACCTTTCTAATCCCATATTTAAGGTGCCAAAAATAATGATGAAAGACAATCAATACATGCAAGCATCTGTTTCAGGTTGTACATACTCCTGGTAAGAATAATTACACTGGTGCTCTTTCATAGTATGTTTAGTTAATAAAGGTTTCTTTTCCTGATTCCAGACAAAGAAACTGACATCTGCTCATGACTGAATGTAGGATGCTGGCATTTGAATATTGAATACTGAAAACTTGTGACATTGCATTTAAAATATTACTTTGTATTATGTGTGTTTTGCTTTTGCATGTCAGTATATATTTATGAAATTTTTACTGTTTTGTTACTGATTCTTTTGGCTTTGCTAGACTGTTGTCCCCTGAATACTTCCCTACTAAATATTAATAATAATAATAATAGCAATAATAATATTAAAACTCCGATAAACTTATGAATGATCAGGATATTCTATTTTACTTTTTACTGTTGATAGTGGTGAAAGCCAAACAATAAATAGAAACATAAGGCAGGGCGACAGCATACCTGTACTGAATCCAGGATATTCTGTCCAAATAACACATATGTAGTACCCTATTAATGAAGTAATGCAGTCATTTTTCAATCAGTAATTGACTCAATTTCTTGATGGGGCCAAAATTTGGCATAAGAACTCACTAGAGAGTACTAAATATGATATATTCTAATATTTTGGTTTGTAAACATTGGGCAGGAGAACATTAATAATCTTCTTTTTTAGACCATAATTTCTACAAGAAAATAGTGTACTTGTGTGATCATGTACAGGAGATGTTTTTGCAAACCATCTAATCATGTATACACACATTTACAGATAATATGCAAAACAGTTTTCAGTTGACACATAAGACAAATATAGCTAACTGTTAAGCAGATGTGATGAAGGACATTTTTCTTTAAAATTAAATATATATTGTTTGTGAAAAAGAAAAAAAAAAGTGTTTTATAGATTAAATACTTAAAAAATAAATTCCAGGAACTCTATTATAACATGACTACTCACAAAAACTATTTGCATTAACAGAAAATAAGGATATAGAAAAAATCAAAACAATTCATATAATCATAGAATGGTTTGGGTTGGAAGGGACCCTTAAAGATCATCTAGTTCTAACACCCACCCTGCCATAGGCAGGGACACCTTCCACTAGACCAGGTAGTTCAAAGCCCCATCCAACAGGGTCTTAAACACTTTCAGGGATGAAACATCCACAGCTTCTCTGGACAACGTGTTCCACTGCCACACCATTGTTTGACTAAAAAAATTCTTCCCTAATATCTTATCTAATTTTTTTGTGTTTTTGTTGTTGTTGCCTCTTTTTTTTTTTTTAATAGAAATCATATATTATCAGTATGGGAAACCTCATGTATGGAGTACGTTTTATCAAAGGGCTAAGTAGCACATAATATGCTGGTTTCAGAATATTTCTCAATAAGAGCAGTAAACCACTTCTTAAAAAGATAAAAAATGGATAAATAGCTGATCTTAAAAGTATGTTTTTAATGATGTACTATTATTAAAAAAGACTGTTACTAATCAGCTTTTTATGGACATCATTGTTTTAGACCCTTATGCTTTGATATTTTCAGCAACAACCTGGGGATAAATTAAATCTTATATATTCTTTAAGTGATACAAGGACAGGTGAATAGGACAGGACGCACTGAATTATTTGTCTTGAAACAAAATATGATTTATTATAGTATACTATATATTATAGTATATTGTATATTATTATATAAGACCATGAAGGCAAAAGAACTTCACAGTTGTATCTGCAGAATGGGGGACTGTATCCTGGAGAATGCTGGAATTCTGCATCTTCTTTATGGGTTTCCCAAAAAGATATCAACACGTTGGAGTGAATTCAGTGGCAGAGAGTCACCATGACAGTCCAGGCTGAAGCACTCACCTCGTGTTATGAGGCTGAGAAACCTGGGTTTCTTATATGATAAACATTTAAAAGTCTTAGCAAAAGAAAACAAAAAGTGAACTACAAGAAAGGTTTTTGTCCAAAGTAGATAAATGAGTCCCTGACTAGATGTAGGAGTCAAATCTTCTTTTCATTTTCTACAGGATATGTTCTTGTATTATCCCAATTTATAGGAAAGTTGAAAAATTAACGGTGCAAAGAGAATTTTAAAAAACATTTGAAGTCGGAAAAAATGCCTTGTGGTGATAGATTTAAATTACAGTGTCTATTTACCTTATCAAGAAGTAGATAAAGATATTATTTGTTTATCATCCACACAAATACTTTTGTAGGAAGAAAATACTAGGTACTTAAGGTTTCTTCACTCTACTCAGATCCATAGCTGATCTATAGCTGGATCTGAGGAAAATAGCTGGATCTGGGAGGAAAAATAGCTGGAAAAAAAACAAGGATCACTTATTTACTTATATATTTTTTTAAACTGTGAAGATTATGAACTCAAAAATAAGAAAAAATATATAAAAAAAGGAAATGGTAGTAGTTTTTAATCCTAATTACTTCAAGTTAAATGTGTATAGAAGTTACTGTAGCCAAACACAAATTAAGAGTTGGTAAAGGCATTGCTAGTCTAAATTCTATAGTCCTTGTGAGCAATCAATTGCATTTTTTTTTGCTTTAATTTTTCTAATATATGTATAACAGTTTGCTACATTCTGTAAAACATCAGTGAATGGCTCAAGATGCTCTGTCACAATCAGTTTCAGACTGTTTTGTAGACATCTACTAAATTTCTCCAGCTATATGTTTCATATCTTTGTTCCTATTGATTTCTGCATGAAGAAGGAAAAAATAAATAAATAAATAAAGAGATGCTTACGTCCTTCCAGAATCCATTTTCATCATCCTCTTCTTACCTCTGGCTTCAGTGATTCACATTCTTCTCCGCTATGTTAAGACATGCTTACTCTTCCCCCACAAAACACTCTACATTCACCTCTATTGAATCACATGCAATTGACTTGTGTTTTTCTTAAATCATGCATTATTTCAAGCAATTTGCTTCCATCCTCAGTCTTTTATCAACAAACTGCATCAGTGCATGGTCTATACTATATCTTTCAGACTGTTAACAAACATGCTGAGTAATACTGGACCAGGCACTGGCTACTGAGGGAGCAGGTCTAACACTTTAACACAATTGCTGTTTTCAGAGCAAGTCATACCTTTTATCTTTGCTGGTACTTGGTTCATCAGAATAGCTCCAGGACCAGTCACAATTGTACAGTCTTTGCTTACCTGTTTATTCTCTGACCTTTTATTTTTTATAGTCTGCCCTCCTGCCCTTATTTACTTTCTAATGAATTAAAATAGTGCATTCTATGCTATCTTTGGAAAATCTCCTTCATGATAACACACTGCAGAATGCTATTTGAAGTGAAAATAGATAGTATCTATTGCATTCCCTCTTATAACAAACTAGCAGATTTATGGAGTTAAGTGGGCATATATGCTCAGCCCATATTTCTTCAGGTATTTTCTGATCATGTCTTTGGTTAAATTCTTCTAACGTTTGCACTTATCCAGATTTATCTCTTAAGTGCATGGGAAAGACCCAATCTAAAAATTGGATTCTTTGTGAAGAGGGAATAAGATCTGGATTATCTTTCAGAAATCATCAAAAACATCTCTTCCTCTTGTTCTTTCAGCAGAATGTTTAACCCATCTATCAACTGCCATTGAGTCAGTGAATGATGAATTTATGAAATAGAATGATGAAAATGATGCAGTGTTAAGAGGGGTTATGAATCACCGTTCAAACAATATATTTTGTTTGCATTACACTTCAATAACTTTGCTGTTTTTGTGTATGTGAGTGTGTGTAATAATTGATAATTCTGCAGTTTGATTGTAGAATCTTGAGGAAAAAATTGTGTATTTTAAGTCAAGCTGCAAAGCTATGTAGGACAATACTTTTACTTTGTCTAAGAAATGGCAATGTCCCAAGGTTCTTCAATGCTTCTAATTCACCATTGATAATGCTACTTTTGAAATATTGTCAGTCTTGAAAATTATTTCTTTTGATTGTCTATTATCAATGTCTATGATTGTGTTGTGATCAGAAAGAAAACGGCATATACTAGCCATATGGCTGTTGTTCCTAACTATGAATCCTATTCCCTGGAATGGGCAGAATCTGAAATAAACAAGTGTCATTTAATCAGTTAACAGAAATATCAATTTTAATGCATGACCTCCTAAGAAGAGCTATTTGGGACTGTTTATGTTTGGTTCAATTACTGTATTCCACATAGGGCTGACATTTTCAATGGAGATATGGAATGAAGTAGGCTCCTGAGGCCAAGCCATAACTGACAGATTGGGAGTAGTAGCTCAACAAAATTCAGTGAAGATTTGTACCAGAAAATCCGTTCTTGTTTATTTGTTTGTTTGCTTGTTTGTTTTCTTATAGTTTAAAAATGTTGGGGAAAACTGTTTAGGCACAAGTGGCTTGTGGTACAGAGGCTGTAAAAACTGAGAAATACTCAAGTTGAATGAGACCAGTAGAAGTTATGGGTCACATTAAAGGTGACACTCAAGTAGTTGTTCATAGAAACATGCATTTAAATTGATCTGATAATTGATTGATCTGATTATTAATAGAACTGAAGACTTCTTTTTTAATACAATGTCATGTGAGAAGTTCATTATTGTCGTTTACGTAATGTCAATACAATCACTATCTAAAATGTTTACATTTAAAGAACAAGCCTGATTTACAGAAAGTGTGAATTAGAATGGTGCCATATGAAACTGTAGGCAATGTATGCGTGAGGGAGATAGTTAGACACAGTAGAAATGAATAAATTCATCTTTTGGTCTCCTAACCCAAGCAATGAAGCAAACTTAAGTTATCAATTTCAACTGAGAAAAGATGCTTATCTATCTTTTCTTTTCTATGTACTAGTGGAACGATGTGTCTCTTATTCATGCTTTTGTACTCAAAAAATGTATAATTTAAGTCAAGAATTTTGTTTTGTTCCAAAAAAAATAAAAATAAAAAGTGTACAAATTCAGATGGTTTAAGTTTTTTTTGAAAATTTTCATACATTTAAGTGACATTATTTTACATTACATATCTTCTCCTTCTTAATAGAAGCAGAAATAAAAATAAAGAGGAAAGGTTTGCAGTGGTTTGAATATATGCCTTTAATTATTATTCAGAATTAATACTTTGTCTTAGTTACAATGCAGAATAAACAACCACTTGCCACAGTCCCTTTTAAAAGTTCCATAAAAGTAAATAACTTAAAAGATTTTCTTGATTGCATCAAAAACATAACATTAATTTCTTAGGATTCAGTACCAGATTTCTAGATTATTCATTAACGTAAATTCACAAATTTAAATGATTTCAGATTTAAAACATTTCAGCTGTGTTGCTGAATGATGACTACTTTAGTTCAGATCACTCTTTATTGTCATAACATTTAAAAAGCAATCACACTGTATATCCACGTGTTAATTTCTTCCTCAGTTAGAATAAAATTGCTGAAGTACAGAGCAATTTTGGAATTTGCTAGAGCAAAATAATTTCTGATGTAAAAGAAAACACAGTGAGTAAGAAAACTTGTATTTCAATGTCTTGGAGACATTTGCTTTATTTTTTTTTTCTTTACAAGAAGAAAAAAAAATCAGCTTAACATGTAAAGGTATATTAAAACTCTTCTTTCTGCAGTTCTCTTTCTCAATCTTTGGGTCAGCTGAAAGGAGAAGGAGGAACACCTGACTTCATTAAAACATCCTTCTCTTCTTCTATTGCATTTTCTTTAGTTATATATTTTATTTCATTTTATTTCATCTTATTTCATTTTAAATTCTACCACCATTTTATTTGTATGTATATCCAGAATATTTTAATTACATAAAGCCTACATAAAGCCTAAAGAAAATAGACAGGACAGAGGTGAATAAGAACCAGAAATTTCTTCTAGTACAATGAAAAATATCTGTGCTAAACTCTCAAAACAAAGTGAGTGATCAGGACTGCATTAACTTAGGGAACTTCTGACATGTTAATTGCCACACATAAGAATACCATTTCAATCAGGTTATTGTCTATAGCTCTTCATGTCCTTCTGACACTTGCTACTCAACATGTTGAATTACATTTCTCTGGAAAACTATGCCACAGTTCCAGTAAACACACAGAGTAAGAGGATGGGGAATTATTTTCTCATTTCCCAACATAAGGTATAATTCTTTTGAAAACTTATGTTATGTATGCTGCTCTATGTCCACTCCTTGCCTTTACAAGACACTGCTAGTATTGAACTGTGAGGATGAGGGAGAGCAACCTTCTGATTTCAGGAAATCTTTAGGAAATTCTCTCCGCATTATGTTGTCATGCTTTTTTTCTGGTTTTGTTTGTTAGTTTTAATTTTTCAGACTGCTGCATAGATATTGCAACTCCAGCCTTCAGTGCTTTCTGAGTAGAAACTGTAAACTACACCTTTTGTCATTGCATTAGACATCCTGGTCATAAACATTTAAAAAATGATGCAGTAAATGGTCTCTGCTTAAAGTCCCTCTGACGGTAAGATTTTTATGGCTTTGATTATGTCTTGTAGATATCTTTTCATCCTACCTGACTCAATCAATACATAATACTAAACAGAAAGCTACCTCTAAAGATTCTGAATAATATGGATTATAGCCTACAGATCTTAAAACAGTCAAGAAAAAAAAATCTTCTCAGGGACTGATTTTATTTATTTATTTATTTGTTCATTTATTTATTTATTTATTTATTTATTTATTTATTTATTTACTAGAACTTCTATAAAACCTTAAATACCAGAAAACTCCTCAGTTTAAACTGCATGTAAATATTGTACTTTTCAAACTTTCCAGTGCTGACTTGTGGGGGAAAAGCTATTAAGAGAATAGGATATATATAATGAATAAAATATAAAAAGATTAAAAATAAAATAAAATAAAAAAGGATTGTTGAAATAATTCAAAATACATTTACAGCAAACAACAAATGTTTATTTTATAAAGTTGATGTTATGGAGCCTCTTATGAAATATTTTGATTTTTTTCAATAATGTATCTCTAGTGCTTTCCATTCATATATTTTTATGCTTATCTCATCTTTGAAAACTATACTGAATGGAAATGATAGCCCATCACTTTCTTCTCCTGTAACATAAAAAATAAGTTTAGCCTGCAATAATGATAACGATGAAGAGATCAAACTGCATGTAATTTCCAAATAATTAATGATGAGTATAGCATGACCTATGCAACTGCATGACATCTATCCAAAATGGTAATTTTTTTTTATAAGAAAGACACTCAAGAAAAAACAACAGTAGCTGCAGATGTAAAAATCTTAGTTAAAGTCCCCCCAGAAGTTCTGTGGAAGAATATACACTTATGCTCAAAAACATTGAATTGTACAATAATAGATAATAATAATAATAATAATAATAATAATAATAATAAAGCAAACAAGGAAAAAAAAAGGGGAAAAAAAAAAAAAAAAAGAGGTCATAGTATGCCCTGTAGCTGCAGCATAGTGTAAATGCACCTGAACTACTTTTAGAGTAACTTGCGTGAGCTGTCAGAGTGGTCTGGCAGCAGCAGCACAAAGTTCAATACAGCCTGAAAAATCTTTGAGGACACTGAAAAAATCTATTAATGTTCAGCATCTGGTGAACTAGCCCATTTAAAACTGGTGTAGATATGGATGTACTACTCTGCAGCTTAGGTATTAACTTTTGAGAACTGGGCAAGAACATTCGTGGGTGATAAGAAAACCAAAAAAAGCATAGCATAAGGTTATTGTGAAATCACTGTCTTCAAGAACAGATTTACGGAACAAAGAACAGATTTTTAGTAGATATTCAAAACCAGTGAACACAGATCTAATTGCTGGCTGACTGAGTAAGCTGCACAGAAAATGGAGAAATACTTTAACTGAGAAAGTTTCACAGCTTTAGGTGGTCTATATAGGCATATGAGTACGTAAGTACTACCAGAAAACAAATTATGAAAAGTTGATTAAAATCTGAAAATGAATCTGGTTATAATTAATCTTTCTAGAGCTGTAAAAATAGTCATATATTATCCATTAAAATAAGTGAAAAGGAGTTTAATGGCTTAAATTGAGGTTTAAAATTTTCATTAGTGCCCATATCTATTCCAGTGAAGGAGATGATAACCTCAATTGATACAGCTCTAGAAGATTTACCAAAGTATCAGGAAGGCTTAATTAGACTACAGGCAGTCAAAGAGAAAAACTCTCAACTGACACAATAAAGCAAAGTTAAATATTATTAAGAAGCTAGTTCTCAATAGACTAAAACGTTGCAGGACATTTTAATCATATAAAATGCAGTATTTTTTAAAGGTATACCAAATAGTAAAAGTGTAGAAATTGCAAGTGTGTTAGAAATGTTAGGATTCAATACTAACTTTTCAGAGAACAGCATTTATTGCTATTAAAGATGAATGTATTATGGCAGGAGATAAAGTAAATATCCAATGAACAAACTACCATTCCGAAACTGCAGTACAATGATAATGCTCTGTGCTAAGAAACACTGTGCGATAGTGAATAAAACTGAACTTAATACAAGTCCTTCCAGTGTTGATGTTGGGCTGAGTCATTAGGACTCTTTCCATTGACATTATCAGGTTCTGATAGGTATTTGGAAATATGGTGTTTGTAGTTTCTATTAGCTTAAGTAGAGTTATGGTTACTATACACAGGTCCTCCTACCTGACTTTAAACCATCTTAATACTAATCCCCTGCCCCCCCCCCCCCCCTTTTTTTTTTCACTTCCTCAGTATTTAACGTAGCTGGACAGACATCCCTAGAACATAATTTATCCCATTTTAAGGCAATTGCAATTGATCAAGGACTGCATCTACATGAATTTGTTGATGTGAACCTGTAGTGAGGCTTGGACATGAGCCCTCTACTCAGTTCTGCTTCCTGTGCCTTGGCTCTGCTTGCAGAGCAGTTTGTTGAACACAAGCTTGACACTTTTCTGAAAGGTTTTTAAAAAAAGCCTCCACCCTGGGAACATTCAAAGGCACTCCTACACTTCCTGGGAGCAAGGGGTTCAAACAAATGACTCATCTTGCGGATAAGTTCAAGATATATGTGTAACATAGACATGAGCCATGGGGATTTGTTCCAGGCTAAATTTAATCTGAAGAAGAATCTCTAAATTTCATATATATATGAAATATATGGGCCTAAGTACCAAGTCCTTTGTTTCACTACTATACCGAATTCCTTCCTGATATAGACATAGCTACATAAGACTAATTGAGACTTCAGCTAGATGAGATATAGCTCCTGAGATTAACTCTTAAACAGTTGGCCCATACAGAAAGAAATTCAACACTAATGTGGAAAAGGTAGAATGTTTTGCTAAAGCATTAATATCCATATCTAAATTCAGAGCAATATTGGGAAAGGAGTGAAAGGAAAGATTGGGAAAGGTTACATGTAGATCACTGGGAAAGAATTAAGGATACTTGTTATGTAGTATACTATACATTTAAAAGAGGTGAATTAGCCAGTATTTGAGATTTACAGAAATCACACACTGGCTATGATGAATGTTATTACTTTCATTCCAATATTTCATAGTTACAAGAAGCTGAAAGGTTTCACAATACCTTTAAATTTTTATTGGCCTTAAGGTATGCTGATCAAAAAAATGTTATTGTTTCACATAAAAAAAAATAAAAAGAATTAATGACATACCTCTTTTTTTTTTTTTTTTTTTTACATATCCTATGGAAAGAAATATATAAGATATGTTAGAAACTGAAATGAACTCTCTTTCAGCTTTTTTTTTTTCTTTCTTTTTTTTCTTAGCTTTTAGATTGCTGTCCTTTTCTTGCTATATAAATCCTGCGTAAAAGCTCTTACTGTTTGGACAAACACAAGGTTGCTTTTTGTTAAGGCTTATTCAATGGAGCCAGCTAATTTGAGAGAGGAGACAGAAAGCTTAGGAAATATTTTAATAAACTTTTCCAGAAGAAACGATGATGTGAGACAAAAAGATGAAAACAGTTCACTTATACTTTTCTCATAGTACATTTCTGTTTAAAATCACAGAATTAATGGAGTATATCCAAATAAATAATAAGATACATGCTTGAATTGAGCACAAGTAAGACAACACTTTTTCATCTGTATGTGTATTAAAAGACAGGCAGTATATTCCAGCAGTATTAAAATATGCACTGTTTAAACATATTTTTAAAGGCCATTAAAAAAAATATATACATGTTTAGATCCTCAGGATACTTATATTTCAACATTTTGAATTTTATCTCAGTAATCTTTATTCCACATTTTATGCAGCCAAAAAAAAAAAAGAACAAAAAATGGGAAAATAATTTGATCGCCTACATCTACACTCTCTCTCTTTTATTTTATTTTTAATTTAATTTTATATTATTTTATTTCATTTTATTTTATTACATTATGCTCTTCCGGTATTTGTCCAGACATAGTTTTTAAATTTAAATCACAGGTGATTCCTTATCTTTTTATGGTAATCTAGTAACTATAATCACTATTGCCCTGGTTGAACAAGACACTTTACCATGTGCCTTATTTTTAGTATTCAAAAAGTGTCATTGACAAAAACCAGACTGTTAGGCTTAACTTTATGCATGTGTTTAAGTGCCTTTTCAACTTAGACTTCATGATAAGAAATCCTGCCAAATCAAACAAAAGAAAAATAGGGCCTGACTTACATCATTTAAAATATTTTTTAAAATTGACAATGGACTTTCCTGAAAGCATCATGCACCATGACCAATAGTTTCTAAATTTTTTTTGATGTACAGATATGGTAAAAATACCACTTAAATGAAAATCGTTGCTGATTATTGTAGTCAAACTAGGGCTAACATTCAGACTAAGTGTTTCAAATGAACTCAGTGAATAACTAACTTGATTTTAGCATACAATCACAAAATACTTTTGGTAGTCATCTACTAAACCTAAAATGTGTAATCAAATTTTAAGTATGTATGAGTATACTTGGGAATCTATATCAGTCGAGTAAAAAATCATGCCAACTGATTGCTGTGATAAAAAGGAATATTTAGGGTGCATAATCAAAGAAGGAATAAGTAGAACAAGGATTAAAGGAATATTTTATTACATTTCTAATACTCTCACTTAGTGAAAACTGTCTTTATGACTTAGATCATAACTTCACAAGGAAAAAGTTCCTGAGTTCCATTTTTACTAGCCTGAATATAACATTTCTGAATATTTGTAGTAGATATCTGTGATTTTAGTATCTTCTCTAAGTCCCCAACTTTATAAGGGATTTTGTTCCTGAAAAAGTTAATGAAAAGTTAACCAATCTAACCAGTTGTTCTTTTAAAATTTGGAGGTCTGATTTAGACTGGTGACTGAAATGTGTATATTTGGTTAAAAATTTCCTGCAATTCAATATCCTTAATAAATAAATAAATAAATCTGGATAACTAAACAATGATACTGAATAATATACAAAGGGTCTCAATTGTTTGCCATTGATAGCAGTTTGGCCATGCAATAATAATTCATTCAGCCTACATTCATCTTCTGTTAGTTTGAATCCAGAACTTGGCAGAAAACTGAGGAAAAAAAGAAAGAAAAAAAAAAAAAGTTGGTAAAAAGGTTGGTGCAATCAGCTTTTGTAAGGAGTCTTTATCTAGGGGAAATAAAATTGAGTGAAACAGAACATTCAGACAATAGTCAGAGTATTTTCTGAAAGATTATCTGTTGAACAAGCATGTATTTGTTGGACGGGTAACAGATGAGAAAAATGATTGTGAAGGATAAAGAGGTTGGGTAAGAGAATGAGATTGTTGGACGTGTGATGCAGGAGTAGATGGTAGAGTAGCTGAGAGATGAAATAAGAGGAGGCTGACAGCCCTGCTTGCCCCTTTTCAGTAATGGCAGTTCTACTGTTGTTGAAGCTCTTTTGCTTGCTGATGGATTTCTAGGGCCTTGCTCCTGAGGTCCCCTTTTAACAGGGTACCATTTGGAACTGATTTGAGTGAAGTTAAATGTTATTTATTAAAGATATTGGCAGCAGTCTGACAGACGTTGCCTTCTAAACTGCATTTGAGGGAACCAGACACAGCTCCTACTGCTCTCAGTTTTACCCGTGAAGGAGAGACTTAGTCACAACACCAGGAATGGGCTTTGTTTTGTTTTGTTTCTTCCCCAGAAATCCTAAAGTTGTTGCAGCCACTCCAGAAAAAGAATCTCAGGATATCCCAGTAAAAACTGGAACAGGATATTTGGCTATTTGCAATCTGCACTTTGCTCTTAGTATACTTTGCTGGTATTCCTTCAGTGAGATTCAAATTTGTTGCCATGGAAAAAATACTCTGACACAAACTTATAGTAGGTAAACAACTGGGTGGCAACCCTCCCGGGAGTGTCCTCCTGCAGCCTAAGTGCAAGATGTATCTGGCTGTTAGTGGTAAATAAAAAAGTGGATAACCTGATTTATTTGATGTTCCACACTAGGGATACATTTTATTTTTCATGAATGAAATACTGATAGATGCTGTTATACTTTTACTTTTGACTGTATTATTAGCACAAGTTGATGACAGAGGGAACCAAGACTGTTTAGAGAGCAACAGATTTAGTGAAGGACTGTAAAAAAGGGAGATCATTAAGATGGAAACAGGGCAATCATACCACAAATACCAATTAAATAACCAATAAACCTCTCAATGGAGAAAGTGCGAACAGAGGCAGGAAGTTTATCTGGTAGGAGAACAGAGCAGTGATAAAGACCAAGAAAAGACATTAAAAGGAAAGCAGTAGATGAAATGGGGCTGGTCAGGGCAGGACAGTAAATTTGTTGCTTTGATCACAAGTCTGTTGAACTTAATGCTGCAGAGATGCCTAGACCACACACAATCTACTAGAAGTGACCTTTTGGTTTGCTCATGCTTTAAAGTTATTGGCCTGGACTCCTCTTGCCTAATCTTTAGCCACCACCAATATTACCCATTAAACCATGTCCCTAGGTTCCACATCCAACCTTTCCTTAAACAGCCCCAGGAACAGCGACTTCGCCACAACCCCCAGGCAACCCATTCCAATGTCTAACTACTCTTTCTGAGAAGAAATTTCTCCAAATTTCCAACCTGAACCTCCTCTTGTGCAACTTAAGGCCATTCCCTCTTGTTCTGATGGACAAGAAATGGGGCTGTAGATAACAGAACTAGTAATGAAAGTCTCAGGTGCTTCAAGAACATAGGTTGAATCGGAGTCATAATATCTACAGATGTTGCCTTCATTTATGTCTATGTCTAACTGAGATGTGTTTTGAGAAGAATTCAGACTTCATTCACATAGTTATCTGGAATATCTCAAGGTCTTCAACATGAGCCTTACTACTTGCACATTTACTGTGTCAAAGTCAGCAGGAGGTAATTCCTGCTGCAGTCTTGCCAGAACATGAAGGCTAACTCCACTTCATGTGGAATCAGAGACAACCAGCAGTCTGGGCTTCATTTGACACTAGTCCTCTTATCTATGGAAGTAAACAGATAAATGAATCATTAAAATTATGATCACACAGAACTTTGTACAGATCAGGATATGCACAAATACTATAGCAAATCATTTTCTGATGTAAGACTTTTCAATCACTGTTGGAAACTCCATGACTGACTCAATCAGCCTGTTTTATCTCTTCTATCCCATAGACATGGTGATCATTCATGGGTCTCCTGTTTATTACAGTCTAGTTCACAGTTTATAAAACCTTCAGTAGCTTTTGATACAAAAATGGTAGAATCTAAGCTTCAGATAATAAGTTATTTTCACCAAAGATTTGTTAAATAAGCAAAGCATAAAATTAATTACATTTTAATTAAATTTCTGAAGTTAATTATTGCAGAGAGTCACTGATGATATAGCATGTGGGGGGCTCTAGATAACAGATTACAGCACTTTGCAATGAAATGGAAACTTGAGAGGATTTTAATTGTCTTAAAACTAGGGAAAACCTAACTTCTGTAAATAAACTGATCAACCGCATTCAATTTCTTTATAGTATCACTGTATTCAGACTGCAAAATTTCATGTTGCTGTGATTTCCCAATATTTGTCATAACACTACAAAGTGGTAGAAACTGTACAGTCCTCTAATGTACAGAGTTTTGATGCTCAACCAGCAGGATACATTTATTTCTTATTATTTTGAATCATCTGTAGCGTTAACAAGGAATGTTGGGTGCTCTTGTCAAGAGCTAATCAGTAAACAGGCATCAGCTGAATATTAAAACAAATAAATAAATAAATCTGTATATTTAAAAAAAAGATAAAGGCAGCTTGGTTATTTTAAATACAGTTCTCATCACAGACTAAAATAGCAGTAAAAAGATTTCAATAAGGTATAATGATAACAAGTGAAAATTGTCTTCTTTAACTTTTTTAATGTATTTTAAATCTAGATTCTGTTCTCAGTACACTTCTTCTTCTGTTCTTGTTCACTTCTTTTTGACTTTCTTTTATTTATTTTTATATGTATTTAAATGTATATATATAACAACGAAAATAACTACAACCAGTGGCAACAGCTACATCAAAGTGATGTATATAGTTCACTGTTCCTGCCATTTTCCAGCTTAGCTCCTTTAAGGATTATTCTAGCTCCTCCTCCAGTTTGTGGTTGTATTTCACTTTCTTCAGTTTGGATATATGTCTAGTTATTTTTCTATCATATCTCCTATTATGTATTTTAAACTATATTTTTCTATAGCGTCAAAATCTAAAATGCCTGGGTTTCATGCTCTCCCCGGTACTCTAAGATCTTTTTGGAATCCTAATGAGACCCTATATGGTGACAAAAATAACCAAATTGATTGTAACATAATACGTTAGCCTAAATTGTTGTCATTATTTATTGTACCACATTAACAGCAACAACAGATTATATTTAAAGGTCATGTCTTCTTTTTTTCTGGTGTGTCAGAGTGTCTATGTTAGGTGATAAATTAATGATAATGTTTGATGCTTTAAAAAATAAATAAAAATCTAGTGGTGTGTGAAAATTCTCCAACAGATTTTAATGGAAACTGAAATAAGGTCTATATGACTAATGTCTGCAGATAAGGATTTTGATAGAAATCACGGATTTGTCAGGAGAAAATAATAATAATTTAAAATATGTAAAAATAATTGAACCTTTAGAGTGTGGAATTTTGTGAATATTTCTTAGTTATTGTTTAATTAAGATGAGCCAGTGTTCATATTTTTCCAGTTATATTAATTGGCAGAGGCAGTAGTGCCTGTCAATAACAGATATTTATGAAAAGCGAGTGTTAGGGATTGGGGGACTAAGTTATGGATGTCTGCACATAATTTTGATAAAACCAGTAAAAATATAATTTGGAGATTACTCAACAGATATTGCCTCTATCATCAAGACTTTAAATACTCTAACAGGCAGAATTTTTGTTTCTTAAGAAAGATAATATAATCTCTGATATGAGATGAAGTTGCATTAAATCTACAAACATTCTGTGCTTATATCTTCAAATATTATATGGAGAAAATATGTCACTTGCATGGTAGTATGACTATTAAAGATTGCTACCTGCCTCAGTTTATTTCAGGTCTACTTTGAGAACAATTTTCTTACCTGCTGGTTAAACAAACTAGTCTGGGGTTGGGAATAGGTGGGGGAGGCAAAGTGTGAGTGAGAGAATATAGAAGTGGAAAGGAATATCATAGTCCCTTAGCACTGAAGAAATAGGGAGGTTTAGATTTTTAGTGAACTTCATAATGTAATGAAAGAACTCCGCATTAACTGTGTGCCTTGAAACATTTTTCAGGACACAGAGAAGTAATAAAGTGAGTACACTGTTGGCTGGAGAGTGGTTAACAAGAACTGTTGAGGAATTATATGCTATGATTTTTCTTAATTTTAATTTAAAGTAACTGAGAATGCCTATTATAAGTCATATTATAAGAAATTTAGATTCTGATATTAGTGTTTACGCAACACCTTTCACTTTTCTTTTTCTTATGTTTTAACAGTATTTACTGTTGAACATGCTTATTTAACCAATGGACTATTGATAGATTAGTTTCTTATTGAAAAGTTGAAAATGTGCACAATTTTTGAACCTTTAGAGAGTGGTAGTGATGTGAAAAATATCAGGAAACTTGCTAGCTTGATTTTTGACTTACAAATGGTAACACTTTATGCAATACATTAAGGCTTTAAACAAGATTGGAAGGGGCTAGGGGGTAGGAGATGGGAAAAATTAGGGAAAAATGTTTTATTTAAGAAGTGTTATATTGGGTTTACGTGGCAAGATTTTTGTACCAGGAAAAGCTACAGGGGTGGCCTCTGTGACATGAGTTCAGAAGGTGCCTCATATTAGATAGGAGCCAGTTCCAGCCAGTTTGAAAATGGACCCAGCTGTCAAAGCTAAGCCAATGAGCGATACTGTTTGCATGTCTGTGACAGAACACTCATGAAAGGGAAAAAAAAACACTGCACAACAGTAGCTGGGAGAGAAGAGTGAGAAAATGTGAGAGAAACAGCCCTGCAGGTCCCAAGGTCAGTGCAGAAGGAGGGCAGGAGGTGCTCCAGGCATGGAGCAGCAGTTCCCCTGCGGCCTGTGGAGAGGCCCCTGGTGGAGCAGGCTGTCCCCCTGCAGCCCATGGGTCCCATGGCGGAGCAGATCTCCACGCTGTAGCTCGTGCCCCCGGTGGAGCGGGTGGATGTGGCCCATGGAGAGCTCCCGCAGGAGCAGGCTGTCTGGGGGTGCTGCCGCTGGAGCAAGGGAAGATAATGACTATGAAGGAGATGTGGAGATGAAGCATTAGGGACTGACTGCAGCCCCCATTCCCTATTCCTTTGTGCTGCTCAAGGGGAGAAGGCAGATAGGGAGGAAGGTGGGTTTAGGTTGCTTTTAGTTCACACTGCTCTTGTCTATTATTAGTTGGCAATAACTTAGGTTAATCTCCCTTATTCTGAGCCTGTTTTTCTGATGGTAATTGGTGATTTATCTCCCTGTCCTTATCTCAACTCCTGATTTTTTTCATCATATTTTCTCCCCCTGTACCTTTAAGAAGGGAGAGTGGTGGGGCTTTGCTGACCTTGGTTGTGAAAACATCTCAACTGTCTAGGTTCTGAAGGTTTTCTAGTAAATAAAAAACAGTTGTGGGAAAAATAGAGGTTTGTGGGGGGGGAAAAAAAGGAAAAAAAAAAAAAGGAATGTATCATTGGAAGAGAGTACAGCAAATACTAGTTTTAAATTGTATGTTAGATACCTAAATGGAGTAAGAATCTTAATATGAGTCTCAAGCATGCACATTTTTCACATTGACTGTAGAATACATCAAAAAGAAAACTTCAGAACGTTTTTTTCTTATTGATCTTAGTCTATTGCTGGCAAATGATCCTTATCATCTTTATCATCATCAGATGTAAGATAGATAATCTATGTTGTATGGAATACTGTAATGATCTGCTTGATTTTGCATTGGAACAACATGCTGATGTTGTCCAAACCCAGAGGAAAATAGATGTTTCCTCTTTTAGGCACAATTTGCATTCTTGGTCTCTGCAGGTGGCTGGTGTGCAGGTGGCACATGGGTTACTTTGGGTTGCTTGGTCTCCTGAGGATCTATGTACAACTAACATGGGAAAGAAGGTTACTTCTAGAAATGATTTAGAGCACATGAAATAATTCTGATCCAAAATGTCATTTTTCCTACGTTTATATAAGAAATTAAGGAAGACAACCTTGTTAAATAAAATAAGTGCAGTACACATTTGTGAAAAAGCACTTTTTTTTTTTTTTTTGCTCCCCATTATCCATGTATCTATTTTCCATTTTTTAAAGATTTGTCCTTGTCATAAGAAGTAGATGACAAAAGACTTTTCTTTTTTTCCCCCAATATGTTTGTTTTATAATGAAGCTAAAACTTCACTTACGCAAAGAATTAAAACAGCTGTTTCAGCATCTCCAAAACCAAAAAGGTTTTCAGGTTTTAGTAACTTGTTTGTTTCTGCATCACATGGCTGAGTTTAGATCAGACAATAGAATAAAGATTGCTGTTTCCCTGGCCACTCATGAGCAAAATTCAGGACTCATTTTCTTCCTGGCACGTAAGACGAAAACTGAAGGTTTTTTCTTGCTTCTGTCTTGCAAAGAACTCTGCTTATCAACATTTCACACATATAAGGAATCATAGTCCATGTTGACCTTTAGGAGTTGCACAAGCACGTGTATGATTACCCACTTAGCCACTAAAGTGTGAATTTCAATAATTTACAAGTTATGGATTTTTACTTTGCTCACCGGCACCTGCAGACATAAATTAAAACATTTCTCAAATGATTTATTAAGATTAATGTCCCATTCTTATAATCACAGTCTCCTCATTCTTAGACTTGTTTTTTTGGCCAGACTGTTACATTTCATGGAAAGTATGGTCCTGGATAATTTTTTCTCTTTCAGGGAGATTTGTTTCAATCTGAGGAGAATTCTCTGAAGTTTAAATTCAACAAAGCTGACAGAGGAAAGAGCTGAGGCTAAGAAGGACGAGTGGTTTTGTACATTTACATAGAACTTAATGGAGTTTAAAACAACAAAAAGAGTTCTATAAAAATTTAATACAATTTCTTTACAATCCACTATAAAACTTGCAGAACTCAGTAGAGAGTGCCATGTTTTACACAGCCTCAGTTTTAACCATACCATAGAATTCTGTTCTGATATCACAGTGAGCTACTAAATGCTATAAAACTGGTTTATAAACTCAAGAAAAACAAACTCAGATTATCATGCTCCAGGCTCTACAGAGTACTTTGTCATTGGGGGTTCAAAAATGTATTTTTTTTTTTCTGTTATATTGCTGTATTTTGGTTACATAAAAGTTATCTGAGACACAGCTAACAAAAGTGGTTGTACCTGCCATATTAAATCGATGATTATCCAGGGGAGCAAAAAAACAGAGTAGTAAAAGGTTTACAAACAATAGATGAAGTGAGTAATTGTGAGGGAAGGACCACAAAGGCTATAGTGGAGATTCAGTTGACTGGATTCTACATCACCCATAGATAAACTGGAAATACCTCAAAACTGAAATGGTTTGCTAAATTAAACCTTCAGGAACTCAGCATACAAAATAAACAAACAAACAAACAAAAGGAAAAGAAAAAAGAATCCATGTCAGTAAACTTTGTAATTATCACAGTTATCATCTTTATGGTGCATAGCTTGGGATCAGTGCTTCATAACTTTAGTTTTAAAAATAAGGTAAAAAAAGGCAGAATCACTGTTTTTATAAAGACAGCCATGTGAAAGATTGGCAAACGTGGTGCAGAATGTCATGGCTGATACATTTCTATTGCTTTGTCTTGTATTTCATGTCTTAAAGAATCTTTTCATTCTTGACTGTGAATAGAAACATGATACAGACCTATTACATTCTGAACCTTGTGCCTTGCATCTTTTTTCTGCAAAGTAGGAAATGGAACTTAGGGACATGTGATATGCAATGGGAAATGGCAAATGATACTCAGCATGGAGTACAACTTACCTTATATTGCGCAGACTCTTGTCATCTCTTTTTCAGGTTTTTAATTGATGCTGTGTTTCTTTTGGTCCCTGCTTCTGCGTGTATGAATTACATTGGCTTTCTTGGTATAAACCTCATCACAGACCTGTTAAGCCTGCTTTATGTCTATCTCATCAGCTGGTGAATGTTCAAAACATACACACTGCAAGACAATCTCTACTATGGCAGAACTGTGTAATTAATTTTATTTCCAGCTGTTGAGATTTCAGACTATAATTCTAAGCTCTCTAAGCAAACCTCTTCCTTTTCTTTACTTCTTTCCAAACAAATTGATCAGAGGTGCTTTGGGGATTGGCTGTGTGCCCAGTTTCCACAAACACCAAAGACTCCTGCACATTGAGTTAATTAAAATTGACTGCTTGTCTTAGGCAGAAGAAACAGTCTAAATTCTGGCTTGTTCTAAAAAATGATTTAACAATTTCGATAAGCAAAATAACTTGCTACTAAGCTAGGGAATAAAAATAATGTATTGCTTTGCCTTGAAAAAAACAGATCATATTTTTATTTTGCTTTCATTTCTACTTCAAATGCTTTTTATGTTTTTGTTTTTGTTTTCTCTACTCTGCTGCACTGAATTGTAAATTGTTAGATCTGTGTATCCTGAGGACAAGAAGACATGTATCAAATGAAGGATATAAGCAGATTTTACAGGCTGAAGTTCTAAATGACAATAATAATAAATTGTCTTATCCTGCAGGTGTTTAAACCTCACAGGTATCTCCTCTTGTGACTGAAATTTCTCCAGTGCCTACTGTGACTTTCTCACTTGGGCATATCCAAACTGCTACAAATTGTGCAGCAGCAATTGTATACCTAGAGCAGCCAAGTACCAAAGGTCTCTAAAGTCATTCAATATGCATTTCCTGAGAACAACTGAATGACATTGACAGTAGAGCTCTCAATGAACTAAAAACATGATCAAGATTTATGGCATTCATACATTCAGGTTCAATGCTCTCCTCAGGTTACAGGGTTAAAATTCCCCTTCCTGTAGATGTTTTCTTTCATTTCTAGAGTATATCATTGGCTGAAGCTGGTAAGGGGAAGCACTCCCTACTGCTTCTTCTGCTACTCTACAGGAAATGTGATTCATAGGAATATAGGGAAAGAGGTGAAAGCAGAAATTGGTGGGGAGTGAGAAGATAAGCACTAGAAAGAACATTATGCTATAATTCAGCAGTTATAGTGTTCATAAATTCTGTCTTTACTTCAAGAGGCCCTTTTACACTTTTTAGTAATCTGTCTACTGGGGAAAAAAGATGAACAGGCTCCACAAGAAACCCATAATTGCCTATTTCCCTGATGAGTGGTTGCCCCACAAGGTTATAGAGTCAAGTGGTGGGTGTTTCTAATGGGTCTTGAATTCTATTTTGTATAGTTGTGAATCTTTATGTAGCAGACAGAGAAGGTTGCTGAACAAAAGTGGCCTATAATTTGTTTGAGCATTCTTTAGGGGGAAAGTGACATGAGTTTGGTGGTAGATGACATCGTATCATGGTTTTACTTTATAAGAAAAGGCTTTGGCTTTTGAAGGGACCCATCTTAGGAAAGGGTTCCAGCCTTTGGATCTGAAGTGAGCAGAACCATCTCCTTATATATCTAATTCCCCAGTCACTCCTTAGGGTATCCTATTGATTTGCTATATGTGACTTCCCCAGCACACTAGCTGTTCTGGGCCCCAATCTGAGCATTTAGCATCTCCCAGGGGCTGCAACAGGTGTCCTCAAATCAATACATGTCCACAAAATATTTTTTAAAAGTATTGTATATTTTCTTATGAGAAAGAATTAGGTGTAAAAAAAGACTTTTTTTTTTTTTCTTTTCTAAATCAATCCATTTGTCTACTAACTGACATTACTACTCTATCCACATAATTGCAGTAGGGAGGAAATATGTCAAATCCTCTTCAAAGAAGCAGCACAGTATTAATTTTACCTCTTGGAGTGACCTGCAGATCTTAATAGAAGAATTAATCAATCCAGGTAGGGTATTCACAATCCAGGGCATGGAAGTAATTGATTAGACTAACATTAGCCTAGCAATGTTAAACTCTCCAGTGCTCTTTTGAGACATTGGTTTACAGGCCTTAGAAATGAACCTCACAGGAGGACCCAAGAATCAGGTGCTCACGTGCAATGGATCTCTTCTACTCCGTATTGCAAGCAGGGCTAATCTGAACAAATTAGGCCCCTAGTACAGGAGATACACTTTATCCACACTTGTGCTTTTCTGAGGATCAGATTTCATTGTGCCTGTACTCCAGTACCTGTAACTCTTGCCAAGCTGATAATGACTCAAGCATGGTCAAGCTGGCTATCAGTACGTGCCCTCACAGACGAGGAGTTATTGTAGAGCTGTGATTTTCTATCAGTTTGGACTTGGATTGGATGTATTTTCTTCCTCTTTTCTTCACTCCTTAACTTCATCTATACATTAGTGGTCATTGTCTTCTTGTTGACTCTGTTAGTAATGTAGCTTCTCAGCTTTCACTTTTATTCATTAACGTCAAATGGAGAGACAGATTTGAATTGTTGCACATGGAAAATATATTTGCTAAATGTGCTGTTGCTTTGACTAAATGGTGCTGAGCCACAGGAGGAGAGCAGGTAGAGATCAAGCTTTTATAGGTACATTCTAGGGTAACATATCTGACTGAAGTTTCTACTTTGCATGTGCTATAAGCAAGTCCAGACAAATACAAGACCCTATCTTGTTTGCTTTTTTTGTACACATCTTTGTGTATACATGTGATACCCTGGGACTTCTGGCTTCTTGAGGATAACTTAGAGTATCTTTAGACTTCTTAACCATTCACAGCATGTAAAGATATGCATTTGGTCTGAATCATCCCAACCAGTCCAGCTAGAATAAACTCCCTTGAAGAACATTAGTTTTAAGAACACCCATTTTACCATTATATTTTGATATCTTTATATTCAAGTAGTGAATGTGTTAAACTCTTCACAAGTTGATGAAACATCCTAAAATAATTTTATATACATATCATACAGAAAAAGGCATGGTATTAGACCTGGTTTATGGATAGCAAAGTGAAAGAAAGAGAAAAAGTTCTGGCTCTTCCGTTATAAGTGCTTTCTTTTCAAAGTGCTGTGTTTAAAATAAGTTTTACGTAGCATCTCATAAAAGTAAAATATTTGCAGCTCACCATTTACCTGAAAATACAGCTACAAAAATAGAAAAAGAAGAAATCCTGTTTCAAGGAAGAAGCAAATGAAGGGTTGAGACAGGGTGGAAAGAAAGAGGGAAAAAATAATTTTAGGAGGGATTCTGGGAGTATTGTATGTACAGTGTCATGTAGAATTATTACCTGCAGGGATTTATGTCCTTTGACGACTGCAATATACTTTCTTAAAAAGAGCAATATACATAGGCTAACCATCACACAGCACTACTGTTTAGAAGGGTAATGGAGGAAATAGAATTGTTAGCAGACACAAGGTTAAAGTGTATGTTGCATGCTAAGGAATTTATTATAAACAACTTTTTGGATGTAACCAACAAGTAGATGTTGCTACAAAAGAAATTTCTGATTTGAGGAATTTTTGAATGGAGAGACAAAAGAAATATGAGAACAAATGCTCATGGCAAATGCTTGTGTATGCCATGTGCTTCACCATCTTTTCAATGCGAGATTATTGTTCTCCTTTCTTACTGAAACTAAGAAATAAAATACCATGTGCATTGGACTGAACATATTTACTGAAATCAGTTAAGTAAGCAACATTTTAAAGGAAAGAAAAATATTTTTGAGCAATTTTATTTTGTTTTTTAGCATTGACAGTGAGAAATTATATATATATATATATATATATATATCAGAAATATTCTCTTTCTCATTTTTAACTATACCTGTAATGCACTATGCTAGCTACTGTCATCAGTATTAATTTGTCCTGGCCTGTACTGCTCTTGTTACCTCATATAAAGCTCATTTAAAACTAACTTGGGTATGTCGTTGAACTGTGAAACACACACTTATTTTTTGTTTCTTAAGTCATTGCTGTACTTTGATTTGTAAACTATTTTTCTCCTTTTACTTTATTGCTTTCCCTTTAGGTATCTTTTATCAATAAGTTCATGTGAACCAATGATGATTTTTAAGCATTTCTAGAATGTAATTTTAAATTGGTAAACATTTTTTATACCCTTTAAATGTAAATCTGATCTGAGCCTTAAGGAGACTGAAGTCTGAAAGGGATCAGAAGTTGGATAAAGAGCAATACAATGAAAAATGAAACTGAAACCTTTAGTAAGGAAATTTGCTTGATCCACCCAACTGCACGGATTCATTTTAAAGTAAAAGTGACCCAAACTACTATTTTTCTTATTTATACTGTGTTGAGCTTTGTGTAATTTAGAATTACTGAATGAAAGATAGATACAACTAACAGAAACATATTTAATACGGATATCGGTTACAGAGAAAAAACTATCATCTCTGCAAAATTTGATTCTTCAGCAGAATCTATTTACAGTCTTCAAAGTGATGCTGTCACTGTTAAAGGCCAAGTGCAAGCAAATGATCAAGTTTTACTGAAATACTCAAAGAACTGTAAACCAGGAATAGCTTGAAAGTGGGGATATTATTTTACCTAATTGTTGTATGAAAAAAAAAAAAAGAAAAAAAAAAAGGTGAGAAACCTGGCACAGCAGCAAGATAGCTATCACAACTTTAAGATAAAAATCATTACCTGAGAAGAGAATGTAATTTGTTCTTAAAATAAAAATAAATAAATAAAAATCTTCATTTTCAGGTTTCAGTTTCTTATAAGAGGTAGCAAAACTGCTAACACACTGAAACTAATATGATGAAAACAATAGGTGCACCTCTTCTTAAAGTCTATTTTTCCTTTCCAGTTAAGCCATTATTATATTTTTCCTTTTCCAGTTAAGCTTAATACATAAACACTATTACTACATACTATTATTCTCTTTTTACTTCTTCATTATTATGTTTTCTTTGCTTTTGTATATCTGGGAGGTGATGTAGAACTCTTATCAATCAAGCTATGTGTTTTAAGTGTCACTTGATAAGTTCTGAACATTGAAGAAGGAAATCAGACAACTGATTCTTGGACTTGGACAGTCTTAGAAGTTGAGTAGAAGCAAGAAAACATACATCAAGTTTCATGAAAATTCTTCTGACCTTAAATCATTGAATCAGTTTTCTCTACAGTTGACTTGAAATTCAGATTTCAGTGTGGTCTACAAAACAAGACAACTTTGAAGTTTTTAGCCTTTTTTAATATTATCTAAGTTTAAGTTTTTTAACAAGAGAGGTACAGGCATTCTTTCATACTTGATAAATGTCTTTACTTGATGGACATTTGGGAGGGATAAAGGAAACATTTGTTCATGAAATCAGCTTGGTATATGAGGTACACCTACCCACTGGGGACATAAATAAGCAAATGAGACCAGTAAAATGTTCCTCACTTTTTTTTTTTCCTTCTATTTTATAGCTGCAGAAGTTAGACGTACATTGGAACATTAAAAACTTTTGCCCTCCATGAGGTGCCCATCTATGCACATGTTTTTCTGTTTTTCCCAAATGCTTGCTCTAGTTCTGCATGTGAGACATTTTAGAAAGTGGAGGTGTGTATGAGCTAGGCTTTTGAGGGATGCATGTCAAAGAAGTTCAGAATAAGGTTTCTTTTTTTAGATATCCAGACAAAGTATTTAACCATAAAGTTCCTACAACATAGACAGTCAATGCTATGCCCAAGGATCTGTCTCAGTTAAGCTAAAGATGCTGGCATCAATGCTGATTCTTCAGTCCCGCTCAGTCTACTGCATACATTTTCCTTTTAACAATAACAAAGAGTAAGGGAGATCTAAAGGATAGTTATCTTTAGATTTGAAGTCAGCAATTGGGAAATTATTAGAAATATGATGCTACTGCCATGCGCTTTTTTGTTCAAAATCAGAGACTGACATGAAGACAGAGACTGACTTCTTTTCATACCAAGACTAATAAAAGATTCCCCTTTTACTTCAACATCCTAATGGATTCACCCTTTTTTAAAATAGTGCCTTTAAACATTGGAGTTCTTTTTCTAATTTTCCTCACTTAGGACGATGTAAATGCATATTTTCCCACTTCCTACAAAAACATCTTACACTCAGATAATAGTTTTTATGAGGTTTTTGAAAAAAGTTGATAGTAGGGAAATGTTTTGGGAAGAAAAGCCTCTATTTTCCTTTTGAAGTTTTACTAAGACATAAAAAAACAACTAAAAAAAAAAAAACCAGAAAATAAAGCATAAAAGGAAATTTTATAACTGCAAACCAGGAAAGTTCTTAACTGTGACTGTTAAAGAGAAATGGGGTTTGAGATGACAGGTAGCCATGAACAGCATTTACACTTAGACTAGTAATGTATCTCAACTTTAGAGCTGAATATTGGCAGAACATAAGCTATAGAGTCACTTTCTCATCAAATAGCTTATAGGGATAAGGGTGGACTTGAAGGCATTTTAGAGAATATCAGTTTTCTGCATTGCCATGGACAATAAAAGGAAAAGAGGCTTCTTTAGTCTCTGTCTTCAGAGCAAGCCACAGTGTTTAAGTTTACTAGGATTCCAATGCCATTAGGACACATTCAACGAGTCCTGGGAATTTTTATTGTTTTTAAAGGCAAATTTTATGCAGCCACATCTAACTCTTGCATCTCCCCTAACTTTTCATGCTGACTGGGGGGTCACTAACATGGAAAAATCTTAACAGCAGAAACGTAGTTCAACCGCCTGGACCTTATTGGTGATCTAGGGACCTTTGTACATTGTCTTTATCCATAGTATGTATAGTTTTCAAAATCTTGGTATTGCCTAGTTATTTATTCCAGATCACACCATTCTCTTTAGACCCTTAGTCTTACTCACACTGAAGCCATTCACCACTCTTTTCTTTCTGCCTTTTTCTCTCCTATTTGACTGACCTCCCTTCCCTCACTGATCTTTCTTTAACAATAATCCACTTGAAAAAGTTAAGGGTTAGACAAAACTCAGTCAGAAAAATGGAGATCCAGCAAGAATGCTGATATTATTGCCTAGATATTATTCTTCACTATTCTCTTGTCAAAGTTCTTTCCTTGGTCCCCAAAATACTGTGAAACTTCAGAGATTCCTCTCAAAGTCCCTTGCAATTAAAAACGGTAAATAAGTGGTAATTAAAAATATTAATATCATTTTCTTCTTAGCAGAGAAGGCAAGTCTTATAGGGCATTTAATCTGTGATTACTGCCATAAATTCTTGGATCTGAATCACATGCTGAGATCACAGGACGCCCAGAGAGGTTGTGGATGTTTTGTCCCTGCAGGTGTTCAAAACCAGGTTAGATGAGGCCCTGAGCAACCTGATCTAGTTGGTGGCATCCCTGCCTATGGCAGGGTTGTTGGAACTAGATGATCTTTGAGGTCCCTTCCAACCCAAGCCATTCTATGATTCTGTGATTATAAACAATTTCTGTTGTGCTCCTTTCTCACTCTAGAGGTTAAAATGGAAGCCCACTACACTACAATATATGGGAGAAAAAAATGAAAGAATTTTTCATGTTTTTATTAATTACAGCATAATTCAGAAGTTTAGTTTTTCTTTATCTATTCAATTTGCTAATTTTTCTTTCCAAAAATAGAACTAACAACTAAACTCAGAGAGATAACCTTAAATTCTTCTTCTCACACTACTTCATGGATTTGAAGTAACTCTAAGTTGAATGAGTGAGTGGGAATAAGAAAAAAAAGAATTGTTCACTGTTTATTTACCAGTAACAAATCCCATTTTTTAAATATTCTTTTTTACAGTCAGTGACAGAGCTAGGGCAAACATAAAAAGGAATTCCTGGATCATTACTTGATGCTATGACAGTCAATGAAATAAGAATAATATGGTGCCTAGAGAAAAATGTTAGATTTTCCTTGCAGGGAAAATAAATACCTCGATCCCAAACAGTAGACTAATGTGCTGGCTTAATAGTTAGCTGTGGTGTTTTTACACCACAAAAATTAACCTTCTATAACCATCTATTAGGATTGCTATATCTAGAAAGGAACTAAAAGAGAACATGAAGGAGCTTTGAATTATTGTCCAGTGAATTAGTATGCTGCAGGTGAAATCAAATTAAAGTTAGAAAATGCCCCCCAAATGCCCCATTTTCACATTGTTAGAGAAGGGGGCAAATAGCCATTTTCATTGTATAGAATTTAAGGGTCTCAGGTGTTCATTACAGCTGATGCTGATTTGTCTCATGATTACATTTCGTTTTGAGAATGTTTCCTCTTGCTTTGTTGTTAGAAGTCTAAATAGAGAAGTTTTATCTTTTCTCTGGAGATCTGTCTCTTGCATAGCACAATGTACCATTTACAACAAGGGCTTAAGATGATTTTCAAGAGGAAATAATGGGATTTCTTAACCTTGCCACAGTGTAAAAGGGTGTTAAATGGAAATTCTGAGCTGGTGAGTAAGGTGATATCAACTGTATAAGTTAGAAATCTGGACACTAAGTTTGGGGAACAGGAATGAAAAGCTTCACAACTTTGCAAAAGAATGCAAAAGCATGGGAGAAATAATTAATGCTTTTAACAATAAGGTAATGAATGGCAATGAATTAGGTCATGCTGTATTTGCTGAGGAGGCACCTTATAGCAGGAACAAAGCTAATAGAATCCAACTTCTTGTTGTCTAAGAGACTCAGCTTATAGAGTTCGTTGCATTCAGGTTGGTCTTGTCTAACAGGAGATAAATTTTCAAAATAAGAAAGATTTCTGTCCTCACTAACGTTGGCATTTACTGAGAGGAAAAAACCTCAAGCTATCATAACAATTTTCACCATTAGTGTTCATAATCTGTTACTGAGAACAGTTACGGGCTAGTTGTGTATATACTAAACACAGAATAATAATGTCTTTAGAGGGCAAATAAAAGCTTAATACAGTAACATGGAGTCCTGACTGGGTCCTAGTGCTCTTAAATGCTGACTGATACAAGGTAAAGTAATTTTTATCAGCAGAAGAACTAGTAATTTTTCTGCGGAAGTGGAAAGAGTGTGAGGGGGTAAAACAGTACAAGTTATATACATTAAAATAACTCTGAAAAGTTAATCTAATTTTTTTCTTATTCTGAAAGATTTGTTAGTTCTGTTAAAATACCATGAATTTTAGAATTTGTTTTTATCTCCCCATAATGTTTGTTTATTTATTTATTTATTTATTTATTATCAAAGGTGCTGTTCATTGAAGAAAAAGAAAAGCAAGTTTAGCAAGCTTTTCCTACATCTTCAATTAAATTCAATAATTTCAGAAATTTTTACAAATGTAAGGGACCAGTCCATATGTCTTCCATGTGTATTTAGGTCCATTCCTTTTTAAGTCCTGATAGCCAATTTCAGCCATATTTTTAAAAGTGCAAATATTTTTCTGGACTGAAAGGATGATAGAACTCAGTCATCATGTAATCTTTTTTGGCAGCTACTTTCCCATAAATTAGCAGGTGTCAAAATCCATCCAATGGACCCACCATTAGGAAGGCTGTTACCTAGTGGGTATGTCACAGAGAAAGCGGATCATAGGACATAAAAGACACAAATCAACAGGTGAAGATTAGCTTTTTTTTTTTTCCTACTTATCAGAAAATTTGTTTATTCACCTTGGTATTCATTTATGGATGGGATTTTCAAATTGCTTTTGTGTATTAGGTGCCTAAAGCCTTTGTTGATGAGATCTTGACACCTAAATTCTCAAGGATTGTTAAAAATCAAAACATAAAATATCAGATGTTTATTTTAAATACTATCCATATTAGCCATTATTCTTATCTGAAAGATTTTATGAATAATTAGACATGAATAATTTATATAGAAAGGTGAATGGATTTTGAGCTTCTTTTTTTGAACTGATTTTCTCTGAATTATTCACAGATTTCCTCACTGAATATTTTTGACTTTAGTCTGTTAACAAACAGGTAATAATTCACACTGTTACTCAGCAAAATTAAAGTTTCTTTCTATTAATTATATAACTAGCACCATATCATGAATTTTATAATCATTTATATCATATGGATCTCAATTCATAGTACCATTCAATTAGTCAGTTACATGTTATGGAATTTGCAGTGTGCTGCTGGCTACAAAGGTGAAACAGAGTGTTCATTTTCAAAAAGAAATGAGCTTAGATATTTAAGTTATTGTCAAGAATATTATTTCCCTTATTTGCTTAACTCTGAATTTTTAAATATGTATGAAGGTGCAAATCTTTCTCCTTTTTCCTTTTTTTTTTTAATTTTTATTTTCTAATCTTTGCTTGAAATGATATCACTGGCAAAGTTACTTCTATACTATACATTGTTAATGTCTTTTGTTTGATAGCCAATACCTATTCAATTCATAATTTACATGCTTATGTCAAACAAGTATAAGATAGGGGAAGACCACAAGAGCAGACATTGTTTGTGGATTTGTTGCTGAAATATTTTGCAAAGGGTAGTAAAAGGAGAGTTTTCATGCACACACATATATTTTGACAAATAAATTTGGAAATGGTCAAGTCTGCTGAAAATTCATTGAAGGAATAGTAATATTAGGTCATTTGATCTCTCCTGCCAAGAACTGCTGAAATTCTATCTTGGAAACATAGTGCCACATAAATGACATTTAGATTTGTAAGTGTAGTTCTAATCTGTGTCAGGCACAATAAGGTATTATAAACATCTTTTACACAAACACATGCACAAGATTTAAAATAACATGATGTTAGTCACTGTGGTTACTGTAACTGAATTATTCAATGTTATTCAAATTGAAAATTTTTATACTAGATATGGGTTGTTGTACTTTTACGTTTTGCTGGGGTTTATTATTTCAGTTGCTTTTGTGCTGCCAAATATTCCATTTATCCTCCTTATTGTTCGACTAACTGCACTGTCCTTTCATAGACACCCTGGTAACAAACACAACTGAAATATAAGTAATTCCCTGACCCAGTGGGATGGTGGGCTTCCTCAGCTCCAGATGAAGTGAGGATTGTAACATATCTGGAATCACAACTTAAGACAGAAAGCTCAGACATAGAGCTTCAGGCATGAAAACAGCAGGAGAACAGAGGTATACTGAGGTAGAAAACACTTATATGGTATTATTATTTTGAGGAGAAAATCTTCTGTTCCTGAAATCTCTTTTGACAGAGTGGTGCTTTGTGGATAAAAATCTTCATAACAGTTTTTCTTCCTACTTACTGGTTAAGAAGAATGTAGTAGTAGGAAATCCCAGTGAGAGTGCTAATGTAACTCTGTCAACTAGCAATGGTTTTACTTCCCATTTTTTTCTACCAAAAGGCTGAAGGAAAGTGACAGTACCAAAACATAGAGAACATGTACCCAGGGATACAGCCAATGTCTCTTGGGAAAGATCTATAAATCATGTTCACAGAGCTGTCTGAATTGTGTTGGAGTCCTCTCCAATCTCCAGGAAAGTAGATCATGTTCAAAGTTTATATAGTTCTCATTCACTTTACAGTATGAGTTGAATGTTGTTCTCAATGCAATGAGGATGAAGTGAGGAATTTCACTTCAAGCCTTGATGCATGTTATGAGTTTGAAAAAACAAATTGCTGCTCCCTTAGGTCAGATTTCCAAGGTTTATATACATAATTATATATATATATATATGCATCTCAACATTGAATGCATATGAAAAAAAGTGAGGGCACATATTTTGTTTCATTGGCTAGTATTTCTCTGAACTTTTTTTTTTTTAATGTGATTTCTTTGACTCACTGTTGGAATCATTGAAGAAGTTTCTTGTTTTCCTAATTTACATACTTCATTATCAGTTGTTTAAGAAAGGGCACTAGCTGTGCTCTTAATTTAGATATTGTGTTTAGGAAGACTAAAATATCAATTTCGCAGTCTAATAACATGAACTAGTAGTTCTGTCTGTGTGATGAAGCCTGTTTTCTGATTATTCGTCTCATGTTTGGATGTTCTGGTGTCTCATACAAGGCAAAAAATGTCATTTTATTACTATTATTACAGCAATCACAATAGTGAGAGTAGATGTACTCTCTTGTATCTAATATGGTTGAAGCCCTTCTCTTAAGGAGAGCACAAATACAGGTCTATTCAGTGTATGGCTGCTGTTTTTTCCTGAAATTTCTAGGAACAAAATGTATTTTTTTTTTCCAAGAATAGTTAAACTGGGCCATTCAACAGAAAAGTTTTTGAATGGAGAGAAAAACAAAGAGACCACACATACTCACCTACAAAGAAATACACAGCACAAAATTGCACAGACTTTCATTTCATAGGAAGCCACACTTAAATAATAACTTAATTGTAGCATTCAGGTATGTGTGAACAACTCTATTAATTAAAATCCTAACTCAGAAACAGTCAAGTTTATTTTGAAAGCTTATTTTGAAATGTGTTTTTAAATCTACATTTATTTTAAAAAGCAGTTAAGCATAGATATGCTTAGACCATTGAAGTTAGCGTTGATTTTTTTGTATGTTTTTTCTCTACTGAAGATTCTGTAAGTGACAGCTACAATAAAAAAGTGAATGCTCAGTCAAGTAGAGTTTGACTGTGACCAGAAGGACAATTGTCTCTTTTTGTCACCTCATTATTTGTATTCAGCAAGCTAGAGTAAGTTGTAGTATCAAAAACATATTATTGCTATGTTTCAGATGTCCAGCACTGCATTTTCACTGTGAACTAACTGATTTGGGTTCTGACATATAAAACTTCCAGGAAAAAGTTTTAAAAGTTCATATTGTGCAAAAGTGCAAAAGATTTTGGTGATGTGAAAGGCAAGCAGAATGCTATTCAATCCTTATATCTCAGGAACTGTTTGGATTTGTTAGCTAACTGACAGAACTGTTTTTTCAGTAGGTTCATTTAGGCATGATTTATATAAACAAATCTAAATGTATTTAGGCTGACTTTCTACGAGTCCATAGTTTATCTCATTATTATACTTAGAATTTACCTGTCTCATAATATTTTTCCAACCTGTCAGCCTGTTTCAGTCAAAACTTAGCAGAAGTTTTGTAACATACTATCTTTATGAAGATAGTAAATACTTATAGGTTTCCTGAAAAATGGTAGCTGGCTAGAAGCAGGGGTGTGTCTTTATTTCCTGTGGTGGGGGCAGAGATGGGGAGAACTCAGATGTTATTGTGAAGGACTGACCATTCATAGCTGTCTAGTGAACCTTCTAGCCAATCTATATCTTCTGTGTCTCTTCAATGTGTTCTCTCTTGGTCAGGGTACAGACCAAAGGAGTAGACAGAGACATGGGGAGAAAATAGAAATACATAAGGGGATTAGGGCTTAAGACATGGTCTTGGGAAGTGTGTAGTGGAATTGACGAAATGGATTTAGGCGGAAAATGTAACTGCAATATTACAGGAAAATACAGCAGAAATTGCAGAAAGTTCACATTATAAAATAAATGTTTTTTTGGCTTAAGAATTTATTCCCTGTATGGCTACAGCAATGAGTAGATATGAAAGTGTTAATTCTAAACAGGCATTGAGGAAGCTGGAGGACAGAATATGCCCTTGTTTCATGTACTGCTTAGTAAAAAATCAGTCACTATTAATAAATTGCAGTTGATGTACACCATGACTAAGTAAGAAGGTATTTAAACGGGGGGAGATTAATAATATGGAGGGTAAAGAACAGAAAAAAAAAAAACAACTGTTGTATTGGAAGAAGGACTGATGTGGTCCTAAAATGTCTCAGAAGCCTCCACATTGGGTTCTCAGAAGACCTACAAAAGGATTTTCTGTGAGGCTTAGAATGTAGAGTTGGCAAAGAATTCTAAACCTATTCCTAACCAACAAATAAAAGCATCAAAAGGAAATAGAACATGATAAATTTCTCAAGATAAAAGCGGTACAGAGACAGCTAGTCAACAGCTGTGAAAACAGAATTAAAACTTGCATAAATTGGAAACAGTATTCCCCAAACCAAAGCTGAATCCAAATAATACAATATGTATAATCTCAACACAGGATTCAAACTGGGTCAACCGGACATTGTGACTGATTTGGTGGATGACTGCCAGCATACCCAGGCAATTGCAGCCTATTGACCAATGTCAAACAGTTCAAGTTTGCTTTCCACCAAGACTTCAATTTTTCAGATAAATATATCTTTGAGCATATGAGCCAGTAATTACTCAACAACATAGTGCTGAGTGTTAGGTTTGAAGCTTAAGGCAAATCATATTTAAATGTATTTCAATATGGTATGTAGGTGATAAGAATAAGGATTTAAAACATACATGGGATTTGGAAGAACGAAGGAAGGACAAATTCTAGAGAGCATCAGAAGTGGACAAAGAAAATTAAAAAAGGTATAAGACTAATATAAAGGAGCATGCTAGTTCTATTTGGGGAAATAGGGCATTGGTAGTGGGTTTGTTTGTATATTCTAATTAAATTAGTCAATTTATTTAAGAAAAAAAAAATCTATGGTTGTTCTGTCCCTCTTATTCTCTCTTTATACTGAATGTTTATCTTACAATTGCAGGCCAGATATATGCTAAGCGTTTTCTGTATCAACAAATCTGTGAAATAAAATCTACATATAACTACTAAGTACAAGTGGGACAAGATGTGGACTCAAGACACTGGCTCAAGATTGTCTGTACTGTCTATCTGTTAGCATGTCCTCTGGCATTGGTCAACAATCCTTCTGATCAGAATTTCTAATCAAATGTTAGGGTTACTGGCATCTCAGTTACTATTGATGTTGGCGTTCCCTTATCACTCTGATTATTACTTCTACATTCTCCTTTTCCTTTTTGATGGTGAGATTTATTCTCATTCTCATTTTTAAAATGGATGCCAAAAGATGCTTCATCTTCTGCCTCTGTGCTCCTGTGAAATTGTTTCTTATGACATTATTTGCCCTACATTGAAATTGTCTCCTGCTAGCTTTTTATGACTCACAGTTGTTTGTCTATACTCTTGATCTGCCAAACATTTGTCCAGCCTTATATTTCTGTTTCTCAGACAACTTCTATATTGTTTCTTAATATATCAGCAACAATTTATAAGGTAAATTCTTCATGCTTCTTAAACTGTTTGCATCTTCTAGGCATTATCAAACCTATGTAATTCATAGAATTAAATTCTCCCCAAGACACCACTTCCACTGTGGCTGTAAAAAAAAAAAAAAAAAAGTGTTGCCTATGCCATTTTTCATTTCCTTCTTCTTGTAATTTCTACTGCTGTACGTGTAATAGCTTGAATGTTCTTTGGTTTCTATTTTATTACTATTTCGTTCAAAGGAGATTTAATCCATTGCTTAAACACTGTAAAAGGAGTCAGTCTTGCATGCATTATCTAAGAATTTTCTCCCATGAATATCAAATAAGAAAAGATATATCTTCAGTCTGAGCACTTGTGAGGGCAGAAGAGCATTTGACTAAATCATGGAGATGTACAACCTAGTGTAAAATAATTAATGAACCAAGTTTACAGAAGAAATATGTAACCCTTATCAACATTTCCCCATGAATTAATGCCTCTATATGTAACAAGAAGAGAGAACTGGTAACAACAGACATGGAGAGGGCTGAGGTACTCAATAACTTCTTTGCCTCATTCTTCACTGCCAGTCAGACTTCTTCCAACTCTCATTTCCCAAAACATGAAAATAAGGGCTAGGGGAGCAAAGTGCTTCCCACTGTAAGCAAAGAGGAAGTTCAAGAGCAACCGGTGAAACTGAGCAGGTACAAGTTTATGGAGCCTAATGACATGCATCCCAAGGTCCTGAGGGAACTGGTTGATGTAGTTGGCAAGTCTTTCTCCATCATATTTGGAAAATCCTGTCAGTCAGGTGAAGTACCTGGTGATCGGAAAAAAGAGAACATCACTCCCAATAAAAAAGAGTAGGAAAAAAAGGATAGAAAGGAAAACCCGGGGAACTACAGGCTGGTGAGCTTCATCTCTGTGCCTGAGAAACTCATGGATCAGATCCTCCTGGAAACAATGTCAAGGTATGTGTAAGACCAGGAGGTGATCCGAGACGGCCAGCATGGCTTCACCAAAGGCAAATCATGCCTCACCAATCTGGTGGCCTTCTATGATGGAGTGACTGCATAAGTTAACAAGAAAAGACCAAATGATGTCATCTACCTGGACTTCTGCGAGGCCTTTGACACAGGAGGTACCACATGACATCCTGCTCTCCAGATTGGAGAGGTATGGATTTGAAGGGTGGACCATTCAATGAATAAGGAATTGGCTTGAAGGCTGCACTCAGAGTGGTGGTCAATGGCTCTATATTCAGGTAGAGGCCAGTGATGAGTGGTATCCCTCAAGGGTCTGTCCTGGAACCAGTACTGTTTAATATCTTCATCAGTGACATAGACAGTGGGATCAAGTGCACCCTCAGCAAGATGATACCAAGCTGAGTGGTGCAGTTGCTACAACAGAAGGAAGGGATGCCATCCAAAGGGACCTGGGCAAGCTTGACAATTGGGTCAATGTGAACCTAATGAGGTTCAACAAGTCCAAGTGCAAGGTGGTGCACCTGCATCGGGGCAATCCCAAACATGAGCACAGACTGCGTGGACAACTCATTGAGAGCAGCCCTGCAGAGAAGCACTTGGGGGTTCTGGTGGACCAAAAGCTTGATATGAGCCAGCAGTGCACACTTGCAGCCCACAAGGCCAACTGCATCCGGGGCTGCATCAATGGAGGAGTGGCCAGCAGGTCAAGGGAGGTGATTGTCCCCCTCTTCCCTGCCCTTGTGAAGCCCCACTTGGAGTGCTGCATCCAGGAGTGGGGCCCCCAGCACAAGAAGGATGTGGGATTGTTGGAGCAGGCCCAGATATCCAAAATCCAAAATATGTTACTTAGTACCTCATATGTTGTGTCTTGACGTTTATGTTTTAGTTTCATCCTCTAGTTTTCTTCCTCTTCCTCTGATTTCCTGCATGTGCCTAAGATATTAATTTTTTGGTCCTGATCCTGCAATTTACAAGCAATTATTTCAGGCAATAGGGTTCTGCTTTTTACAGTAAACTTTACTTGGTGGAGTTTTCAGAAAGACTATTTTTCCATTATGAATTCAGAAAAGTAAATTGAAGAACACATAATATAGTCAGAGATAGCTTGGTAAATATTGCTTTGTGTTTTAGGTATATTCATTAGAATAACTGAGGAAAATTAGGTTATGTTCAGAGCAAAGTGGGATCTGCAATTTTTTCCTTATCATGAGGAAAAGAATACTTCAGGTGATACTCTTCAACAACACAAAGAGCCCTTTCCAATGACAAAAAAAAAAATCAGGAACAGACAAAAAACAACACAGGAATGTCACAAGACATTTCTAGAAGACATGACGAGAACACTGCAATTCAAACAACTCAGTTGTGCATGAGATCTATATGGGACATTGCCTGTAAGTGGTAGCATCCAAAGAGTTTCATAATTCCAGTCTTTAGTCCAGGCAACATCTGTATTAGGAGCAAAAATCAGTAAGTGTTGAAAGCTGCACATTTTATTATTCATAGGATCATAAAATCATTTAGGTTGGAAAAGACCTCTAAGATCATCAAGCCTGACCCTTAACCTAGCACTGCCAAATCTACCACTAAACCAAATCCCTAAACACCACATCTACACATCTTTTGTATACCTCCAGGGATGGTGACTCAGCTACTTCACAGGGCAGCCTGTTCCAATGCCTCACAACCCTGTCAGTGAAGGAATTTTTCCAAATATCCAGTCCAGACTTTCCCAGGCACAACTTGAGGCCATTTGCTCTTGTCCTATTGCTTGTTGCTTGGGTGGGAGAAGAGACTGACCCCCACCTCTCTACACCCTCCTTTGAGGTAGTTGTAGAGAGAAATAACGTCTACCCTGAGCCTCTTCTCTAGGCTAAACAACCCTAGTTTCCTTAGCCACTCCTCATAAGGCTTATTTTCTGTGAGAAACAGTCTGCAGCCGATAACACAGGCTCAGGCAAGGATCTCAGTGAAGTAACATTTTTGTTTGTGATTGCAATGGCAGGCATCCTGCAAGCAGGAGTGCACAGCAGAAGTGTATCATAACTTTATATCCCCTATTACGTGATGCTTGATTCCTTGCCTGTTTCCTCAATGGCTGAGTAATACAGGTTCACAACCTACTTGATGCTTGTTACCGTACCATATATGTACAATTTTATTTGAACAACCTTCTTTAATTTCTCCTTTCCCCCGTTTTTTCCTTTTTTTTTTTTTTTTTTTTTCTGATTTCACAGCTGCTTGTCCTGTTTTTCTTAGCCATCCTCCTTATTTTGGGACAGTGGGACCTTCTACTGTCCCTGTATCTGCTTAACATACCCCCCACTGTTATGCCACTCTTTTGCTTGTGCAATCACTATTGAATATTTAAGGTTAGTAGAATTTTCCACTGAAAAAACACAACTTTAATTCTTAAATTTTCTAGACCCTTCACTAGCTTCACTGTTTTTCTTTGGACACAACGATTCGGTTTAGAAAGCTTCATTTAAGTAGCAACAGATAATTTCCAGATGTCAAATTTACTTCATCTAAGATCAGAATCTTGCTTTGGGGTGCACTTTGGTAATTATGGAAAATTTATGACTGTCATATTGCTAATTTAGCTGCTTAGTGATTTAAGCTAGTGCAATAAATCCAAATCTCTGTGCTGAAGTAAGCTTCCTGGAAGACTAAGTAAATAAATAAATCTCCTTTCTAGACCATAGGGATTTTAAGAACTAGTAGATTTTCCATGGTGAGAGTGGACTATAGAAATATGGTTATTTAACTTTTAACAAATCTGGTCTGTGATATTTTGTGTAATGATAACTTCTTTGGGATAAAACAAAGGACCTTGGGGAAACATCTGCATTCATGAATCCTGGCTCCATTTTGAATTTCTGCAAAATATACATGTTGCTCATGATTAAATATTTGTACATCATTCTAAACCAAGCAAATACTTTCATGGCAATATTGCCTCCCAAATCAGTAACGACATAAGTGAAACACAGGGTAAACTCCTGAGTACTACTGCTTTTCAGTTGAAACACCAACGTTTGGTTGTTTGTTCTTTTCTTTTAATCTGAATCTTGTTAGTATTCCTTATTATGCTTGGACTTATATTCACTGCTTTACACAGAAACTTCTGAAACTTTTTTTCCTACAGAGAATAGTAAATTACTTACCCAGTCTGGCTGCTCTGAAAGTAAAAACCTTTGCTTATCACACACGTAAGAGAAGAGAAAAAATACTCTGCTTGTGTGGGCAGTCTAAAAGAGATAAAAAATATAATCTGCTCCTCAAATTCTAATTCTGGGTGAGAGTTCACTAGTTGTATTTTATACTTTCATAAAAATTTAGCATTTTGAAACACAAAAATCTATAATATTTCATCTGAATGTGACTTTCATATAAACCTTTAGGAAAAGAAGCTCTGGACAGCTTTGAGGCTATTTTAGGGAAAGTCTACGAGGATTGCTCTGCTTATCCCCAATATTTTAATTATAAGTTGCTCTCATCCTAACTTGCTACAGTATCCCTAAGTTGTTCTTTAAAAAAAATATATATATATATTTAGGTAGAATTTAGTTCTGCTAGGAATATAGTTGCCACCTTAGTGAAGTCCTCTCTCTTGAGTGTTAATGTTTAGCTACATTTTGGGTGCACTTATCTAGAATTTCAGTCAGTCATATTGTCTCACATATTGCCTCCCAGAGACAATATTTTGTCTCCCAAAGATGGAAATCTAATATTCAGTGGAACACAACTGGAATACCACTAGTCTATCTGAATAAACACAGATAATTTTTACAAACATTGTATATTCCTGCTTAGTTAGAAGATTGCTAAAATGATTTCAGTTTGATTCCAACCCGAATGAGTTAAAAACATGATCTTATTCAGTCCAGAAACATATGCCTATTTACATACTCTACTACAAATTTAGCCAAACAACATTTCAAAAATTAATTCATTTTTGGAAAAAAAAGTCTTGCTAGCACATGAGAATTCTTGCCTACCCGACTGAATCTGTAATCCATTTTGACATGAAACGAATTCTACAGCCAAGTCTTCTTACAGACTTGATTCCTCTGTAGAGGCACACTTGCCAAAATTCCTTTTACTGCCCATATGTTTTAATGGAATATATACATTGATACAGAGAAAATAAAAAATAAAAAAAAAAATCCGCTGTACTGAGAGCTCACTTTGTACTATAAGACACGTTAAAGGAAACATCATTTTAAACAGAGTTGTAATCATCTGCTACACAGTCTAAATTTAAAAGATTACAATTTACTGTTGTTTGCAATGTAAGCTAAAAATGATGGAAGTACGTCCTTGTAGTTTTGTTGTTTGTTTGTTTGCTCACTTGTTTGTTTTTGTTAGTTTAGTTTTGACCAGTGGAATGTGAATCGTTTCAATTTTTCCTGTGTATTACCCAACAACCTCAAAGGAAACTTTTCCCTTGGGGCATATCTTCAGTTGGAAAAATCTAACAGAAATTTCATTGCACATTAAGTAATGTCTCAAGTGAATATAAATAAATAAATAAATGAAACATAAATGGTTTGTTAAGCCGTCAGAGAACACCAACCCACCCTTTTCAGAAAAGCCTGTATTTAATGCCATGTACAAAATGCTCTGAGGTCTACAACCAATTTCTTTGGTAATCTAATAAGTTTGAAAAGAGGGAACAGAAAAACTATCTAAATTTTAAGTTGAGCTTATTTTATGCATGATACCCTATGATATGTGTGTCTGAAAAAAAAATTTGAAAAAAAAATGAATGTCACCCGTAGTCTTTTTGCCCTATATATCCTTTTTCTGAATTAGCATTTGTTAAACTCAAATCTGAAACAGCATATGTTACTTGAAATGTAAACCTAGCAGTTACTCATTGAGGTATTTCTGATAGTGATATTTCTTCAGTCCGACTTGAAAGAAAAAATACTCAAAAAAGTAAGAATTTGAACAGTTATGAGGCAATGCTCACATCTCAATGACCACAGTTTTAAAGCTGCAGTCAGCAGAGATTATTGCACTGCAAAATGCCTTCTTTACACAGATTTTGTTTACTAGGCTGGCAGCTGCATGTTAAAACAGACTGAGCATCTGAATTACCTAGATGTGGGTATCTCATATGCAGCACCTTACAGAGATCTAATCCAAGCATGGCATTAATGACGCACCTTGTGCAAAATAAATGTCTGTAGCCTTTCTGAAGATAGTATATGTGTGCAGTGGGAATGTTAGTATGAAGTACAAAACAAAGTTAATTTATTACATATACAATACATATTCCAAGCTGATTATCTTTATGAGGTTTAAATGAATATGCTGTGGAATTGGATTAACTAAATTGTAAAGAATATTTATGTTTTAGAATAAGTGCCCTCAGTATACTGTCTTCTCTACTAGAGAAATAGCTGTGCTGTAAATTCACATCATGTTCACTAGTTTCAAAGTATATGGACTGAGAATTGCTGTCAACAAACATACTTTTCAGCAGGTGATTCATGTCTGTTGACTGAAGAGCTAAGTACTCTAAAATGGGTTCTAGATTGGGATCCGTTGTCCATGGCTTTCTAGACCATACTTTGTGTACTATCCATAATTTATCAGAAGTCTAGGGGGTTGTTTTGATATCTTTTTATTACTAGATTCTTCTAAAATGTCCCTCACCCGTTCACTTCATTCATATGCCAGATTAGTGTATGAGAGCATGCTTTTTAGGACACCATTTTAATTCCTAAAGAAAAACAAACAAACAAACAAAAAAACACTAAATCAGAGAGGCTGATGGCTCCTCTACTCTAGTTCTGTGCAATACTGTTCTGTTCTTAAGCCAGACTCATTTTTTATAGGCCTGTTGAGCCCCCTTCCAAGATGTAACTTTGTAAGTGAGGTAAAGAAAGCAAATTATTTGTTTCAGTGTAGAGAACTACAGATTTCTGCTAATAGATAACACCTGAAAATATACAAAACTTATGTCCAAGTTGGAAAGCCATGTCATGAAAAATGTTCTATTTTATGTTCCATTTCCCCAAAGTCAATATTTTACTTTTCTGTAATGGTTTTAATTTTTATTTTTCTCTATTTTTCAGTTTTAACATTTTCCTCAAAACAGATTCTCATTATAACTCGTTCAACTGTCACTCATTTAAAAACTAAAGATTAAAATGTTTTATTGGTATTCAAAATGCAATTTATCAGTTTACAAAGTTTCATTAATTTTTCAGATGAAGCAAAAGCTGGCTCAAATGAGGTGTTGATTAACAGACATCACTTTTTCTATTGAAGTAATTATTGTAGTATATCCTGTAATCAAAAAATGAAGATAACTTTTTTGTCTTAGAGAATAATAAATATATTTTCTTCATTAATTCTCCTTCTTATTGATTCAGTTCAACATACTATATTGTTAGAAATGTGGTTTCTATTATAATAAGATCTGGCAGTAACAAAAGTGAAAGAACTAGGAAAAAAAAAGACTACTACAAAAGACTACTACAAACTACTACAACTTTGGAGCAGTTTTGGGCATCTATAGACCATCCTGAAGTCTATAAAGATTCCTGTGTCTGCTGGGGGAATACTGAAACACTATTTTCTTCCAGATAGAGATGGATCTCTGGAGTTGAAAATGGTGTGCAGTATGACAAGTGGGTGTTGGCACCATACAACTGAGACAAAAGAGCTTTCCTTTCCTTCACTACAATGCAGTATCACCTCTGCCTAGCCAGGCCAGTGTTCCAGCTACATCTACTACTTTAACATAGGGATTAAAGAAAGGCCTGAATGAAAAGAATAGTCTGTGTTGACCTATAGATTTCATTTTAGAGGAAATAAAACTAACCTGACAAGGTATGTTGCCTTCTTAATGTCTCTAGGCTTCTGCTATTGTCCCTTTACAGCATGCTTCATTTCATTTCTCACATGGAAAACAGTAATAATATTTCAGAGTTGCTAGCAGATGGGAATCTGGAATTGGTTATGTCAAAGTCTACAGAGGAATTTTTAAAGTCAAAGTTTAAAAATAAATATAAGTAGTGACAAAATATAATGAAGCTGTAATCAGGCAATAAGTAATATTTGTGTGACTTGTTAGATAAATATATACTAAGCTATACTTTGCACGCAAAAAACCTCCAAACTTCCATCAGTCCAAAGTTCACAATTTCTTTTCCTTCCCCTTCTCTGAGACGAAAGGAAGGAATCACAACTCATAAGTCCAGAGGAACAAAAAAAAAAACAAAAATAAAAACAAAATAAAATAACCAATAATAATAATAATAAAACACCCCATCTGTAGCCAGTTCGAAGCCAGTTGGGTATGCTTACATACTCCCTGTTTAAGTTTATCCTAAATTTGTATCAAATAACATAGAATCACAGAATCGTCTAGGTTAGAAGAGACCTCCAAGATCACCTAGTCCAACCTCTGACCTAACACTAACAAGTCCTCCACTAAACCATATCACTAAGCTCTACATCTAAACGTCTTTTAACGACCTCCAGAGATGGTGACTCAACCACCTCCCTGGTCAGCCCATTCCAATGCCTAACAACCCTTTCAGTAAAGAAGTTTTTCCTAATATCCAACCTAAACCTCCCCCGGCACAACTTTAGCCCATTCCCCCTCCTCCTGACACCAGGCACGTGGGAGAATAGACCAATCCCCACCTCTCTACAGCCTCCTTTAAGGTACCTATAGAGAGCGATGAGGTCTCCCCTGAGCCTCCTCTTTTCCAGGCTGAACAATCCCAGCTCCCTCAGCCGCTCCTCATAAGACTTGTTCTCCAGACCCCTCACCAGCTTCGTTGCCCTTCTCTGGACTCTCTTGAGCACCTCCATGTCCTTCTTGTAGCGAGGGGCCCAAAACTGAACACAGTACTCGAGGTGAGGCCTCACCAGAGCCGAGTACAGGGGGACAATCACCTCCTTAGACCTGCTGGCCACACTGTTTCTTATGCAGGCCAGGATGCTGTTGGCCTTCTTGGCCACCTGAGCACACTGCTGGCTCATATTCAGCCGACTATCAACCAGTACTCCCAGGTCCTTCTCTGCCAGGCAGCTTTCCAGCCAGTCATCTCCCAGCCTGTAGCTCTGCTTGGGGTTGTTACGCCCCACGTGCAGGAGCCGGCACTTGGCCTTGTTGAACTTCATGCAGTTGGCCTCAGCCCATCGGTCCAGCCTATCCAGATCCTCCTGCAGAGCCTTCCTTCCCTCGAGCAGATCAACACATGCACCTAACTTGGTGACATCTGCAAACTTACTGAGGGTGCACTCGATCCCCTCATCCAGGTCATCGATAAAGATACTGAAGAGGACTGGTCCCAGTACTGAGCCCTGGGGGACTCCGCTAGTGACCGGCCTCCAGCTGGATTTGACTCCATTCACCACAACTCTTTGGGCCTGGCCATCCAGCCAGTTTTTAACCCAACGAAGGGTATGCCAGTCCAAGCCACGAGCAGCCAGTTTCTTGAGGAGAATGTTGTGGGAAACGGTGTCAAAAGCCTTACTGAAATCAAGGTAGATCACATCCACAGCTTTTCCCTCATCCACTAAGCGTGTCACTTTGTCATAGAAGGAGATCAGGTTCGTCAACCCTGCCTTTCGTAAACCCATGCTGACTGGGCCTGATCGCCTGGTTGCCCTGCAAGTGCTGTGTGATGACACTCAAGATAATCTGCTCCATGAGCTTCCCTGGCACTGAGGTCAAGCTAACAGGCCTATAGTTTCCCGGGTCTACCCTCCGGCCCTTCTTGTAGATGGGCGTCACGTTTGCTAGCCGCCAGTCGACTGGGACCTCCCCTGGTAGCCAGGACTGCCGATAAATGATGGAAAGCGGCTTGGCCAGCTCCTCCGCCAGTTCTCTCAGTACCCTCGGGTGGATCCCATTCGGACCCATCGACTTGCGTACATCCAAGTGTTGTAGCAGGTCGCCAACCATTTCCTCATGGATAGCGAGGGCCACATCCTGCTCCCCATCCCCTTCCACCAGCTCAGGGTACCAGGTATCCAGAGAACAACTGGTCTTGCCGCTAAAGACTGAGGCAAAGAAAGCATTGAGCACCTCAGCCTTTTCCTCATCTTTTGTAACTAAGTTTCCCCCCGCATCCAGTAAAGGATGGAGATTCTCCTTAGTCCTCCTTTTTGCGTTGATGTATTTGTAAAAACATTTTTTTGTTATCTTTAACGGCAGTAGCCAGATTGAGCTCCAGATGAGCTTTGGCCTTTCTAATTTTGTCCCTGCACAGCCTCGCAACATCCTTATAGTCCTCCTGAGTAGCCCGCCCTCTTTTCCAAAGATTATAAACCCTCCTTTTTCTCCTAAGCTCGAGCCACAACTCTCTGCTCAGCCAGGCCGGTCTAGTTCCACACCGGCTCGTCTTTGGGCACGTGGGGACAGACCTCTCCTGAGCTATTAAGATTTCCTTCTTGAAGAGTGCCCAGCCTTCCTGGACTCCTCTGCCCTTCAGAACCACCTCCCAAGGAACTCTGCCAGCCAGTGTCCTGAACAGCTCAAAGTCAGCCCTCCGGAAGTCCAAGACAGCAGTTTTACTGGTCCCCTTCCTGACTTTGCCAAGAATAGAGAACTCTACCATTTCGTGGTCACTCTGCCCAAGACAGCTCCCGACCACCACATCTCCCACCAGTCCGTCACTGTTTGTGAACAGAAGGTCTAGCGGGGCACCTCACCTGGTAGGCTCTCTAACCAGCTGCGTCAGGAAGCTATCTTCCACGCTCTCCAGAAACCTCCTAGACTTCTTTCTCTGGGCTGTGTTGTGCTTCCAGGATATGTCTTGGAAGTTGAAGCCCCCACAAGAACAAGCGCTGATGATTTTGCAACTTCTGCCAGCTGCCTGTAGAACTCCTCATCTGTCTCCTCATCCTGGTTTGGCGGTCTATAACAGACCCCCACCAGAATGCTTGCCTTGTTGGCCTTCCCGCTGATCCTAACCCATAGGGACTCAACCTTATCATTCCCAGCCTCAAGTTCCACAACATCAAAACACTCTAATATGGAGAGCCACACCACCACCCCTTCTGTGCTGCCTGTCCCTTCTGAAGAGCCTATGGCCAGACATTGCAGCACTCCAGTCATGAGAGTGATCCCACCACGTTTCCGTGATGGCAACCAAGTCATAGCCTGCCTGCTGCATGATGGCTTCCAGCTCTTCTTGTTTGTTACCCATGCTGCATGCATTAGTGTAGATGCACTTCAATTGGGACATTGCTTTCTCCCCCAGCCTTGCCATTGTTCCCCCTGGCACAGCTCCAACAAGCCTTATTTCAGCCCCGTCCCCCTTCTTACCTAGTTTAAAGCCCTCTCAATGAGCCCTGCCAGCTCCTGGGCTAGGATCTGTTTTCCCCTTAGAAATAGGTGGGACTCGTCTGCGGCCATCAGGCTGGGTGCCGAGTATAGCGACCCATGGTCAAAAAAACCCAAAATTTCTGTGTTGGCACCAGCCTCTGAGCCATGTGTTAATCAGGTGGGCTTTCCGTGTCCTCTCTGTACCCCTCCCTGCCACTGTAGGGATAGATGAAAACACCACCTGTACTCCCACTCCATCCACTAACCATCCCAGTCCCCTAAAGTCCCGTTTGATAGCCTTCAGGCTTCTCTCTTCAATATTGTCACTGCCAGCCTGGACTATCAAAAGAGGATAGTAGTTAGAGGGACGAACCAGGTTGGGAAGCTTTCTGGCAACATCCCTGACCTTGGCCCCAGGGAGGCAGCAGACTTCCCTACGGGTAGGGTCAGGCCGACAAATAGGGCCCTCTGTTCCCCTGAGAAGGGAGTCGCCTACAATGATTACCCTTCTGTCCTTCTTGGTGGAGGCAGTCTTGAGGCGTGGAGTTGACTTCCTTGCCCTAGGCATCCTCCTGGGTAGACTTTCTACCTCATCCTCACCCACCGGTCTCTCAAGCTCCAAGGCCTCAAATCTGTTGTGTAAGGGCACCTGGGAAGGTGGGGCCGGTGGGGGGGGGGGGTCGCCTGCAGGGTCGAGCAGGGACCTGTCTCCATTCCTCCTCAACTCCTAGGTCCCCACCCTCTGCCTGACAGCGACAGGGCACAGGGCCCACCCCCATTTGGGGTGTCTTACCCCGGTACCTCTCCTTCAGGCCCTGCAAGGAGTTGCTCCACCAGTCTATCTCCCGCTCACACTCCCTGATAGCCCTCAACCTCTCCACCTCCTCCTTGAGTTCTGCCACCAGTCGGACCAGGTCATCCACCTGCTCGCACGTCACACACAGTCTCTCTGCCTCCCTTAGATGGCAGCAACAGGCTCAGACACTCCCTGCATCCAGAGACCTGAACTGCCACATTTTTGAGCAGGCAGTCAGTCTGGGTGGTTACAGACTTTCTAGAGAGAGCAGTCTGCCTGGTGTAGACCATTGCAGCCTAGCTAGCGGTCGCCAGCCATTAGAGGAGTTGTTCATATGGGCGGGGGGGAACGCTCTGCCCTCTCTGCCCTCCCTACTTGCCCTGCCCGCATGCACTACCATGCAAACTGCCGCACCACTCCCTTCTGACGCACCACGCCCTGTTTGTGCGCCCTGGTCGCCGCGCTCCTGGTCACTCGCGCTCCCTAGGGGCTGCTTTTGAACAGCCAGGGAGGGGACGCTGCTGGCTCCGCCTACGCCTCGTCAGCCTCCCTCACGAGGGCTGCTGGTGCCTGGCGGCTCCCTCGAGTGGCCTCGATGCTGGACAAAAAGCCCTGCCTGTCCCGATCCCCCGCTCCGCTGCAGAACGCGTCTGCCCCGGAGCCGATCGCCTTGGCAAGTATAACATACTTACATGTTTCCAGATTGCCAAGCTGGAACACCTTCTTCTATTATCTGAGTATATCTTTCATTTTTGCCTGCTTTCACTGTTTCCATGTTTTTATATGTTTGTTCATTTTGTTTTTCAGCTTTAAGCTGGTAGTATTTTCCTCTTCCCAGAAACAACTCAAGGAATAACCCCAATTGTCTTCCTTCCCATTGTCTTAATGCCTGAGGAAAAATAAATAGGATTGCCTAGAAACATGTATTGATATCCTTGTTCAGCTTCAGCGTACTGCTGAACTAAACTGTAACTAAACTATAACAACCATGGTGATCGTGGAGGGCTAGCTAATTATAAGTTTCCCTTAGGTATTTGCTGGTGGAAAATGTGTCATCTCCATGGTGTCAACTGCCAAGAGGAGAATGTGTCACCTCTGTGGCAAATCCTGCCAAGAGACTCTGTCCCAGCATTTATACTCAAAAGTACCTATCACAAAGATGCTGACTCTTACAGGGAGTAGAGCAGGTAGAGAATCTAATCTTGTCTAAGTAAGCTGAAAATCTTTTTTTCAGAAGATTCACTAGAGAATTTACCAAACTGTAGATACCACGTATAAGCTTTTTGACTGAATTGTAATTACTTTCCAGCAACAGCTGAAAAAGCATAGCTGTGAACCAAAATATAAAATGAAAATTCATAATGGAAAAAAAAAATCTATTGAACTTCTTACATTATATCCCCCCAAAAAACAAACAACAACAACAACAACAAAAAACAACCAAGACCAACAATAACAAAAGAAATATATAAAAGAGAATAATAATAATAATAATAAAAAAACTTAATTTCTTACATATCAAACATAACAAAAAGCCACAATTCTGAGTGACCTCATGGAATTAAATAATATCACAGAAGCTTTCTTTCCTTTTTTTTTTTCCTTTTATCTCTCCCCTGCCTATCCTTAATTGATAAAATGTCAACACATTTCAGATTCTAACTCCTGTTTAATTATACTGTTAGAAGTGACAGTATGTGTGGTATTTACTTAGACAGCCTCTACAGCTGGTCCATCAATTTGCTTCTAAAATCTTTGGTGCTGCAAAGTGCAAAAGCAAGCTAAAAAGATACAAGTGGTAATGGAAAATACAGGTTCCCATGGGTATATTATTGTGCTAATGTCCAGGAGTGCATCTGTGCTTTTCCCACTGAAAGACAGGCAGCTGAACACTTTGCGCTTAGTTGAATGTACATCTACTTACCACAACGATGAACTAATGATTCAGAGTCAGCCCTAGGTGCCTGAAAATCCTCTGGGAACCTTGAGTGAGGTGCTCCTGATTTTCAAGTAACTCATGGTTGAAAGAATAAGGTGTGCTTTGCACCCTAAGCAAAAAGTAATTTGAGAAAATGGAGCTACAAAACAGTGTAAGTGCTGAAGACATAGATGATCAGTGACCCATGCGTTGAAGAATACCCTTTAAAATTTTCTTTCAAACAAATTTCTGTTTAAAGAACATCTTAGGGAGAAATATTGTTTTATAAAACTACCGAGTGGCAATTTTGTTGCATTGAGGAAACTTTTGTCAACTTAAGAAATAGGCTTTTAAATCTGAAAAGATTTAAAAGAGAAAACAAAACAAAACAAAACAAACAAACAAAAAAGCCTTTCATATATCCTGTGTCTTTTCTTTCATTTTTTGTCTCATTGCAATTTGTAGTTATTCCCCCTGTCACAGAATCACCAAGATCTCCAAGATCATCTGGTCCAACCATCCCCCCACCACCAATGTCACCCACTAAACCATGTCCCTAAGCACCATGTCCAACCTTTCCTTGAACAACCCCAGGGACGGTGGGGACCCACCACCTCTCTGAGCAACCCCATCCAATGCCTATCTATTGTTTCTGAGAAAAAATTTCTTGTAATTTCCAACCTAAAGCTCCGTCTCAGCTTGAGGCCATTCCCTCTCATACTATTGCTAGTTTTCTGCAAGAAGAGGCCAACCCCCAGCTCCCCACAACTTCCTTTCAGGTAGTTGTAGAGAGCAATAAGGTCTCCCCTGAGTCTCCTCTTCTCCAGACTAAACAACCCCAGTTCCCTCAGCTGCTCCTCATAAGACTTGTGTTCCATACCCTTCACCAGCTTTGTAACCCTTCTCTGGACATGTTCCAGGGCCTCAATGTCCTTCTTGCAGTGAGGGGCCCAAAACTGAACACAGTACTCAAGGTGCAGCCTCACCAGAGCAGAATACAGGGGGGCGATCACCTCCCTGGTCCTGCTGGCTACACTATTCCTGATACAAGCCAGGATGCTGTTGGCATTTGGATCCTTCTCTGTTTTGGTTGTATTTTATCTAAGTGGACACTGGGCAAAGAGCAAGGAAGGTGTTAAAGAGCAAGAGCAGGAACAAATGTTTGCTGGACTAGGAGATCTCTCCTCAGATGACCACCAGTAAAACTATCCATAGCCTCCTTCTTTTGACCAATGAGTCCTAGACACTGTGGCCAGCTGGCCAGCACATGCAGCCACAAAAAAAAAAAAAAAAAAAAAAGGTGAGAAGCAACAGCATCTTTCTTTGGTTACATGACTATATGTAAGAGATATGGGTTTAAAATTCCTCAGACAGAGGAATTCTGATTATTCTACAGGCAGGAAAGAACATTGTATTCTCTCAAAGTTAAGTTAAAACAATAAGGCTGCAGCCATTACCATGGTATGTAGAAAAACATTATGTTCCCTCTGAAAAGACACAACAGACTACACAACTCCAGATCCATAGGCAACAGGCAGAAATCAATTGCTCAGCCATGTTAGGACTGGCACACTCTTGGCACATGGAGAAAAATCTGTCCTCAGTAAAGACATCTTTCATGGGACTGGTATAAAATGGATCCAAATTCCTATACTCTACCTCTGTGTTCTTGCTTCTTGTCCACAGAAAGGCTTGTAATTCATCAAAAAACAAATTCTCATGTAAATAAGTGGAAATTAGTCATGTTGTGACCATTTGACAACTCAAATTGACAATACACAGTGATGCATTGAGGTTTTAGTACTTCAAATGGAAAAATTATATAATTGCACCATGCTGAGACAATTTTTTTATTCTGTAGTATCATCAGTAATGTTGAAAATAATGAATAACTTAGAATGTAAAACATCTCTATTAGATTCATCTTTTTTTTTTTTTTTTTTAAATAATAGGGAGAAGACTTAAGTTTAGAGTAGTCATTTCTGCCAAGTCGTTACAAAAGATAAAAATGTTTGCCCTTAAACGTTTAAGGGACCTTTAAAGAAAATAGTTAAAGCACATGCCTTTTGCTTATCTTCTACCAATATTGTACCATGATTCAGTATTCTTGGGACTTTAATCTACAAGATCAATGTGTGCTCTCATTACTTCTATTGCCTTTTTATAATAGCAACGTACTCTGTTTTTCTGCAGAGAATTGGAATTTACTTGTGAAGCAGGCAGAAGCCTGAGAGACACTTCTGGCACACGGACTTGAAAAAAATGGTATAAAAGACCACAAAACTTTATGTAAACAATCTTTTAAATAGAGATACAAGCAATTTTGGATGCATTGGGATTTATGTGTTTTACTTGATTACCTGAGATTGAGATATGTTTTAGCTGTAAAGAGTTTGTGGATCAGCTAGAAGTGGATAAAATTATTTCAAGTGCACAAATAAGTCAGTATGCAGTAATGGTGTTAGGTGCATAGTCACTGCCAGCAACTAAAGAATAATAATTAAATATATACATGTACCATTTATAATAGTTAATCTCTCTTCTTTTCTCAATATTTATCATTTCAACAGTAAAAAAAAAAATAGAATGGTGAAAATAAATCACTTCAGTAGGTCATTGGTATATCTGAAACAAAGTGTACAGTAGTTCTATTTTTGTGTATAGTCTTTGTCCACAGGTAATGTGATCTTTCTAGATCTCTCTTATCAGAAATGAGCTAATATTATGAGCAGGAACAACTTTTACCATCCCTATTCTGGACTGGTGCTAGCTTATGCAAAGTACTGTACAAACATACCAAGGTTCTATTAATTTACATCTTAATAGATAAGAAAAGTAATGGAAAATGGGTACATATTGAGATATGACATTATCAAGGTCAATCAAGAATTTGGAACTGCACTCCATTTGCAAGTCAGAGTTCCGTGTCTTTTACATGTGATTATTCTGTCTCCAAAAGTAGTCCAAATCCTCCAACAAAAGCAATGCAGATCTCAGTACGTTGATATGTGAATCACACTGCATTGCACCATGGGGACAGAGTTGTAATGAAAGGGTCTCAGGCATGCTTTCTTGACCAAAATGGATTCATTGAACATCAGCTGTGAGTTCAGTCAATAGCTTTCACAGTTTTGTGCCCATCTAAATGGGCACTGGATTCAATTCCTTTTTTTTTTTTTTTTTTTTTTTGCCTAATAGTAGCTCACCAAATATTAGATGTGTTTCTGTATACCTGAAAAAAAAAAAAAAGTGTAAATTACTATTGGGATGTTCCAATATACCTTTTAGGGAGCCTCTATATTCTGAGAAAAGGTGGAGCATCCAAAGACTTACATTCAAGATCGAAGAGGGGAAGAAAGTTCATGAAATGGAACAAAATTCATCCAGAGAAAATCTTTAGGCTAATTGTGCAGAAGACTCCAATAAAATCTTTTGAGTAATAAGTTTCTAGCATAAAGTATGGTGTCTACCTTTTTTATACTACATTTAGAATTTCCAGGCATACAAGTTTGAGTCAGGCATTCCATGCTTTAGATAATGATCAATTTCTATTTTACATTATTACCTAGATTATAGAAAGCCCATGAGTACTTGCTTTTCAGCAGGTCCTCAGCATGATATTCTGTTAACAAGTTCTGAATGCCTTGCCAGCACTCTGGATGCATGCACCCTGAGCCTCTGTGACGCTGAGGGAACACATCCTTATCATTAATTTTATGACTTTGTTGCTGCTATGTATTAGGAATACCAATGTACAACAAAAAAGCATAGGCAGATATCGAAGTCTAAATATATTTGCTTCAAAATAAAAATAACCTTTCTAGGAGTATGAAGTAAAAAAAAAAAAAAAAAGGAAAAAAAAAGGAAAAGAGGAAGTCATAACATCATGTATAAAATACATCTTTCATAAGGAATTTGATTTCCTAAATTATGATAACAGTTTTAATTTGTTTTCATATGTTAATGTGTTGGGTATTAGGGATATTATTACCTTATTATGATTTTTAAAAGTCTTTAACAAATGACATAACAGGATTATGACATCTGGCTGATCCTTGCTAAACCTGAAAATTAGGCATTTGTTCCACCATTCTATTGGGAAAAAGAATAATTAAAAATAATAAATAAATAGTTATCCCAACTATTTTTCATTCGTCTTTCACCTTGGACATGGTATTTCTATCATCTTTTCCCAGTCTGTAACCCTTGAAATTTATTCTCTTTTAGGTTTGCAAAAGAATCCTTGGCTCCTAAGCCTATTGCATACTTACTGTAAGTCAATACCATGATGGAGGAACACGCCCTTTTAAAATATTGTCTTACATCTGACTGTCATACTTGAGCATTTCAGTCAACATATGGATGCACCTGATGTAGTAGAGAGCAATAATCATCTGTGTTACTGTGCTGTAAGCACAGAGACTGCACAGCTGCTGTTAGGAAAAAAAAAAAAAAAACTGTTAGGAAGAAAAATGTAATTTCAGTAGGGTTTTACATGGAGAAAGTGTAAGCAGTGTTCTATGCATTACATATGCCTCTGTTGATATGGCCTCTGCATGAACACTTTCTTTCTAGGAAGAGAAATAGTCGAGAACAGTAGAGCTGATACTGATATTTCTATCAATGTGGAGCTGATTGTTTTGGTTTATACAGCCTACAGTATCCATTACACCACCGAGATGAGATTAAATGAACACTACAGAAGTAATATTCTGCTAGCATTGGCACATCACTTTTATTTATGGCACAACTGTGTGGTTCTGAATCCTCAGGGAGAAATACACTGAAGGACGGATGTCAGGGCATAGCCCATTTGTTCAGAGCAGGGCCCTAGACTTTGAATATTTTCCATCATTCATATTTGTGGATTGATAAGAGATTTATATTAATTTCCTCAGTGAAAGTTTACCATATGGAAAATACAGAGTTATACTTCTACTTGGCCTCAGTCACCAGAAAGAGATTTTTTTTTTCCCGATTAATTGTAGTTGTACACAATGCTTCTAATCCAGCAGACAACTCAGATCAGTAGCATCTTAACAAGCAAAATCCTAATGCAACAAATAGTATGCTGCAAAAAGCACATGCTTCTCCCTCTTCTCCAATTGTGTAATTCTGGTCCAAATCTGGAAAACCTAAGTTGATTTTAGGCTCAGCTATTTAGATAACTTTTCTCTAACTATAATATTCCAGAGCATTACAGTCATTGAACAATCAAGTTCCTCACTTTCCTCCAGCTGCATCATATGATTCTCAGCTATTCACTTTAAGTTAAACTCCAGAATAAATGTTAGCCTGCATTATCAAAATGTAAGACACAAAGTTTCAGATTTGATTCCAAATAAATTAGACTGCAACAAGTCTTCTACTTATACATCAGAGAAAGGAAAGAAAAAAAAAAAAAAAAAAAACATGTATTTTGCTTCTCTCTTCACTGGAAGAACTCAGACAAGAAATTTCAACATTTAAGCATTCATAACTCTTCTCTCAACTTCAGGATAATCCCATAAGCATCTGAATCCCTTTGTGTCTCCATTTCTGCTCTGGGCACAAATTCAGTAGCCTGAGGCTGTGGGCAGCCAAGATCTTCTAATGGATCACAGCTTCCAAAAAGGGGAAGCTTTGCTTTTCTCTTGCTTTGAGAAAATCTCTTCCACTCTCCCTCTCCCTGTTTGCTTCCAAAATACTTAAACAAGAGATTTGTAACTGAATGTATCAGTTCCCAAATAACTGGGAAACTGTTGTCCATTCTCCTTTCCTCACATTAAAAGGAAAGGATTTCCTAGTCTTGCATTAGCTGCAAGCCAGTTCATGACTACTTCATGTTGATTGCCATGTGCAAAGTTTTAGCAGTGACGCTGAGTGGGATCAACTCTATGTAATGTCTCACACTAAATTATATCTATCAGAACATTCACTGAAAAAAACTTGTGGCTCACAGTGTATTGACTCTTTCAAACTACCTGATAATCCTTTCAGACAAACATAAAGCATAGTTTTTAACTAGGAATATTTGTGTACCAAATATCTGCATTAATTCAAAATTGAACCACTGATTTTTCCTCCTGTGTTTAAAAGGTGGATCCATAGTTAATCTGATGTGGTATTCTTCATCATTTAACAGTCTTATTAGTTTATTCTCTTATTTTAATAATTAGTGAAGATCATTCTGAGTCCAACAAACATATAATGATTTTATTCTTTATAGGAAAATTTCATTCTTATATGGTTCTTCCTTTCATATCTGAATTAAAAATATATAGTTTCTTCATTCCCCCCCCCCCAATTTACTGATGTCTCTACTTGTTGACTATATGCTTCTACCAATGGAATGAGATAAACTACCTACAGATTTATAGATTTTTTGTAAATCACCATTCTTTTCTCTCTGAGGGTTCCCTACTATTTCTGCTAGGAAGTTAAGGCTCATAAAATGGAGGGAATTGTCTATGTAGTCATTATACATTTCAGTCATTTCAAGCAGATGAAAAAGTGCAGTTGTAAAATATTATATTTTTATCATACATTTTTTATAAAAGGCAGGGATATGGGTCTACAAGTGATTTTGCTTTTTTTTTCAGGGTTTCATCGTACTTTTTTTTTTTTTAAATCATCCTTAAGCTATTATAAATTTAAAGTAGACAAAAAGTTCGGATGGAAAAAAAAATGAGAGGATATATTGACAGAAACTGCAGCTTGGCTTTAGCAGTTCAGAAAGCTCAGAATGGATCCTATTGCTTTTTTTCTTTCTGTAAGGATTTGATCTTCTATTTGATGGCAAAGTACCTTAATACTGAGTTAAGCCAGATGGTGGGTATATTCTTTATTCCTCCTGTTGAAGCTGTTCTACTTTGTATAAAATACTTAGTCATTGATTAGAGAATAAGAATAGCTCTTAGACGAGTCATAAGACATTCATCTGCCCTGTACTCTTAACCCCTGTGATTGCTTCATCAGGTACTCAGATGAGAATAATGACTGCAGGAAAACCATCATCCAATCCCAGATGACAGCCCAGCTTCACCATTTCAAATTCTCTACTCATTATTAGCTTCCAGCAGCTGGAGATAACAGGTAGAACCTGTCCCAGACAGGTAGAACTGAAATAGATAAAAATAATAACAATATCCCCATCACCATTTTTCCATTCTAAGAACTGAAATTCCTTTTACTTCTCTTGCAATATTATGTAATTCAGAATAACTTCTTTCAAGAAGAATGCCCTCTTATTTTCAGATGCTCTGCTGAGACTCACTGTTACACACCCTTATCTCATCACCTACTGGAATCCCAGCCACTTTGTTAATGGGAGACTGGGCAACACCCACTTCCACCTTCCTTCCCACCCTACCCCCAACAGACACCCCAAACAAACTTTGTTCAGAAGCACAAGAAACTCTCTTCCTGGACCTTCTTATATCCAAGTATGTCATACACTTTGAAAATAATCACAAATGATTACACAATTAATTTGTGAATAATGTGAAAGCTTTAGTGCTCTCCCAAAGTCATTAGGCATAGATAGTCTCAGGACAACTGGCTGTTTGGAAGAAGATGGAGAATTCAAAGTAACTGCAATATTATTTGAAACTCTCGATTAATGAAGTTGAACTTTACTGTAGTATTCCAATTAGTGTATGCATAAATTTACATAGACATTAATAAAGTTTTGCTTATTAATCTTATCACCAACTCTTTCAAAAATAATAACATACCATACTAGCACACAGTAACCAACCTTGCTCATTAGAGATCACTTTCTTCCAGATTCTTCCCTTTCTTGAATTCTATTCCCCTTTAATTTTGATGAAATACATTAAATTATTCTTTCAGATTGATGGCAGAATGTGTTCTCTTTTATTATTTTTTTCCTTTTTATTTTCCTCCTGCCTGTTCTTCAATAAAAGCAAAAATGATAGTTTACTTCCAAAATATAGAATAAACTTGGATGATTCAACATCCAACATAAAAATAAAATATAAGATGGATCACTTAGTACATCTTTGTTCAAATTTCAAGGAAAAATATGTTTGTCGTCTGTGGTTAGAAAGCACTCTCTCACTAGATAAGTAGAATTTAATTCTTAATCAATTACTGAAGGAGGCTGAAAAGCAAATAATGGTTTTCCAGTTTAGAAAAAAAAAGGCTAGACAGAGGCAAGATATGAATTATCAGCAGTTACCCATGACATGTATGAAGTACATATAGAATCATGGCTTGGGTTGGAAGGGACCTTAAAGATCACCTAGTTGCAATCTTCCTGACATGGGCAGGGACACCACCCACTAGATCAGGTTGTCCAGGGCCTCATCTAACCTGGTCTTTAACACCTCCAGGGAGGGGGCATCCACAGCTTCTCTGGGCAACCTGTTCCAGGGCCTCACCACTCTGAGTAAAAAATTTCTTCCTAACATCTAATCTAAATCTCCCCTCTTTCAGCTTAAAACCATTCCCTCTTGTTCTTCCCCATTGTTTGCCCGAGCAACAAGCTACTCTCCATCTTTTTTACAAGCCCCCTTCAATTATTGAAAATAATTCAGTACAGCAGTTCAACTCTATGTTCAGGAGTTGGAGAGTATGCTCTTATGTCAAATAACTGCATAAACTGTAGATCAGGCACTCTACTGGGTTTTCAGTGTGTCAGCCACAGGCTGAGTGGTTAGAAACTGGATCTTCCTTTCAGTCTGGGAGAACATAATGACAACATTTAGACAACTGTCTGAGTTGTTTAGATGGCAATGGAGACATAGGCAGTATAGATGTCTGTATCTTCTGGATCAGCTACTGTGAGTGTTTGTAACTCAGCAAAAACGGATTTAGATTCCATAGGCTAAATGAGATGATATTGTAAAGGAAATAGCCTAGATTCTTCCTTGAATTTCCATGTTAGTGTGGTAGCCCTAACTCCTTGCAGTTCTCACCTTGTTCTTTAACTTCTGTGACAAGCTACTAGAGAAAATATCCAGCATCACCTCATGTCCTTGAGCACAGAAGAAGTTCTGTAGGGAAAGAAGTATATGATCAATTCCATAGCCTAGCCACAATATCGCTTCACTAATTGTGTTGTATAAGCCATTTTTATGCAGGTATATCTAGAATTTTAAGCACTTTATTTTCCAACCATAAAAATGTTCTTTCAGTACAGTTTTATATGTTGTTTCCCTATCTCTTCAAATAATGAAGCTGAAGAAACTGTTTGTTGTGTGACAGCTTATTGGCAGCAACTGACAACTTCTAAGAAACATTACTAAATGATTATATTGTATAGTTCCTTCCATTATTTCCCTACAATACGAGGATGCTAAATCAAGTCGGAATGCAAAACACCTAATTGTTAGACCGTGTATCACCAAAGAGCAGATATGACCTAACCTTGGCTAGCACAGAGAAATAGATGGATTTAATTCTAGGATTATTTGGATTCATGAACTTGTCTGTCCCAGGAAAACTCCTAAATAACTTATCTTGTGAAACTATCTTACATGCTGTCTTTGTTTTAATAGGTCACTGGTAGGATCATGCATATTTGATAACTTTAAAATGTTTTAATTCTTATGTGATAACAACAAAAAAAAATTATTAAATGCTTCAATTTTTCCATGATACACTAAGAAGATTTCATCAACATAAGTAGTATGATTTTGTGATTATGCTCTATTATACTTAGAGAGGATTTGCTAGAATTTCTGGAAATTATTTTTGTTCCCCTAAATACACTTTCAAACACATTATATTTATAGACTCTTGACACAGACAGATGGAATATTTGGCTGAATAATGTTGAACTATAGGTACTTTTTCCCTTGTAGATGCCAGTGGAAGTTGTGATTAGGCTACAAATGGCTGTCTAGTCTCCCTGAAACTTCCAAACAATAATTAAAGCTGCTAGCTTTTAGGTACAGCATTGGAATGTAGATCTTCTGTCTATCAGCCCTTCCTGAGAACTTAGACATCACAAATAAAATTTTAAAATAATTGTTTTCTCTCTAATATGATGGCAAAAAATGTATTCTATATATGTTGGTTTCTCAATTGCCTTTTACATTAGAATTCAATTTAGTAGATTTGAAAAATTTGTTTGCTGCACTTGAAAGATTGTTTCCCTGTGAAGACAGTCTCATTAAGACTAAACACCCTTATTGTCACCCCCAGCTAATATTCCAGTATTACTTATGGAATTTTTAATAAAGCAGAAATGTAAAAATGAGAAATCAAGCCCACTATTTAGCAAGGAGATCTCAACTACCTAGCATCATATTCCCAGTATCAAACTGCATTCAGCAGTGCATTGATGTTCCAGAATCAACAAAATCATTGAATGTGTGTCATTCCTCTAAAATCTGATGAGATCACAGTAGTATGTATAATTGACCATAGTGTTTATTTTAGCCTAATAATTTCACCTTAATGATTAATAAAGATGTTGCAATGCATTTGGTGGACAGAATGTTAGCTACATTGAAAGGTTTTTACTTAAGGTGTACGACGAGATCAGAGTTGGACATCTTTGCTTTGGTTTTAAAACCTTATCTCATGCATATCCAGCCTGCTACCCTCCCACAATGTTAGGCTGATACACGAAAAACAGAAAGATTCTTTTGGATTAAGCTGACAACTCCATATAAGAGAGGATTAGCGAGGTTAAAGGTTAAAAAAATCTATTCAAAAAACAAAAAAAGGAAGAAAGAAAAAAGAAATTAGTATTAGTCAAGACATATCAGTTCACTTTCAACAAGAGTACATGTGTACCCTTCAACACTGTTCTGACTTCTGTGAGTAATTAAAGTATCCTTTGGTACCTTTCTGAATAGATATTGTTGCTGGGAGGCATGCTGTGCTGTTAGAAGAATTTTTTTTTTTTTTTTTACACACATAAAATGAAAACTCCCATCACAATTTGAAAATTTTCTAGGGATGGAAGACTTTGAGATTCCTCTGGATGTTAGGAATGAGATTCCCAGGCATGGTAGAACTGAAAGTCTGACTGCAAAAGACAAAAATATACCTATGTAAAAAATGCATGTAAAGATACAATCTGATTTCAGAATTCTTAAGTGTAAAGGAGCTTCTCTTCTGAAATAAATATATGATGACTGAAGAAGACAGAATCTTCTCTAGTGAAGACAGAGAATATTAAACAATAGTAAAGGTAGGTTCTTTTTGTATTTTAGATGTGACCATTCAGTGCATGTCCAATGCACATTTAGAATGGTTTATGTTGAATAAAAATATGTTAATATAAATGCAAATAATTGTTATGGGCACTATTCAAAGTTAGTGAAACAGGCTTGACATGTATGAATCAAGAACTTAGAACTGCAAAAATTTTAGACTGATCTCTTCATATATTTTATGCAAGATGGTGTTTGATCATTAGCACTGTGCTTACATAGTTTTTGGTGGTTCTTTTTCAATTAGCATTCACAAAACATGTGAATCTGAAATGAAGTATGGTGTATTTTCTCCAGGGTTTCTGTTCTGAGGAGTTATTGGAGATGGGTTTTGCATCTCCTATGGATTCTAAGGGGTCCTAGTCTCTCTTGGCTTGTCTTATCTCAAGTGTAAGCTCTTCAACTGAAGACTAACTTGAGCCTGTGAGACAAGTATATAGTCTGTAACTAGAGGAATTAGAAGTGATGCATCAATTCTGAGGCCTAGGTTTCTTGGCTGGCTTGAACACAGAAACAGAGCATGAGCTAAAATCAGTGTATTTTCTGTGATGAGGGAGTCTGTGACTACAAACTGACATAACAAGACAGATACATCCAGAAAGACCTGTTTGAGACCAGTGAACACATTTACTGCATGGTAGTTCTACCTGTTTCACTTATGCTTATTGTAATGTTATCTCAGAACTCATAAATAATAATAATGAGTAAATAAATAAAACAATATTTAGTATTCTGAAATGTTTAATAGAACACCTCTGTATTTTTCTTGTCATTCTGTTTTATATACTAGGCATTTCAACCCACTTGGGATGCTACAGCTAGGGATGCTACAGCAGCACTAAGTGCCAGTAAAGCAGAAGTTTATTGTACTCATGTAAACAAATGGTGAGCTTCCCAAGTGTAAGGCAATGGCTACAGGTCCTCAAGTACTTATCTCTGTTTGCTGTCATTTCCATACATCATAGGCCCTTGTCCTTCAGCTACAAGCTAAGTGAGACAGAAATTGCCAGTCAGTCCAAGGAACAAGCTACATCAAGTCTATGTGCACATAGCAAAAGCTGGCCTCTACAGATGCATAATTTTTAAATAGGCAGTAGCACCGAAAATTGAGGTGTATAAGCATAGAAATGTCAAAGAAAATTTATCTTTATTAATATATAAATTATTCTCCATGTGTTATCACTACTTGCTGTCTCTGGTTTAGTTTCCTCTCGGTGTATAGAAATACAATTCTGGGTACAAACAGATGGTGAAGAAAAAATTTGAAAGTCTGTTATACTGGAGAGGAAGGCTCTGACCCAACATTCTCATTTATTTTATCCCTCGTGAATAATGGCACTTAAGCAGTGTCTGTAATGGTAGTATGTACTGTGAGGTGATAGAGTCTGCTAGATGATGTGGTCATGTCAGGGATAATACAGAGCCACTGACTGGTTATGCATACCAGTGAGCTCTTCATGCAGGAGATGCATTTTTTTTTACTAAATAAACTTTTTCTTTGTACACACAGCTGAGTTGCTCTATTTTAGTAGTGGATAGATTGATCTTTTACCTCCACAGCACATACTGGTTTGTGACACCATTGGATTCCTTAGAAACAAAAAGGAAATTATGCTCTTTCAAGAGCATAAATCTGAAATCCAATATTTTCCCTTACATAATTCTGTTCTTTTGGAAACTTTATCCTTTGATTTAGTTGGATAATTTTTTAATTTTCTTTTGTCACAACAATATTTCAGTATTGTCATAGATTTAATACATATTTACAATTTTTTTTCTCTCTTTTTTTTTTTTATTCACTTTTTCCTCTACCTATGCAGTTGTACTCATCAGACACTGCTTAAGTGATGTTACTGAGTTCAGATTTATCACTGATGTAATGAATATATTTTCTTGGTCAATAAAATACCAAACCACATACATGGCAACATTCTGAAAGCAAAATACAAAATAAACAAAGTCTGACTGTTGAGTCAGTGCCTCAAATTTCAGAAAGATTGACAAATAAGTGATGTAAACATGAATGTTGTAGATAATAACAGTTTGATGGACTGATATAGAAATAAGTGGTCTGGGGGGCTTTGGAGCACTCAGGGTATTTCCAGGTGGCATGCTTGTAATTTAGAGACATTGGATACAAATGGAGTTGTCTGTTCTGTCCTGTCATGAGCATACTCTCTGGATGTCAAGAATAGGGAACTCAGAGGAAAGATTTAACAGCTGAACTTCACTATCTGCACTTTTATAATTTGATCTCTTAATGGACAATACAAAGGTGTCTTTTCTACCTCCTCCCTACTATAATTTCAGGTTCTCTTATAACCTTTGTTTGTTCTGTCATTCTTGGAAAAGAAAGCCCAAATGATTTTATCTGACAAGTGCCATTTAACACATAGGCTGAGAGGTCCAGTTGAGTATGAGTTGTATTAGTGTGAAGTTATAAAGATAACAACAGTGAAACAGTTCCTCCATTGCAGAATTGTTATTTGTACAAGAGTATTCATGAAAAAAAATTCAGCAACTCCACCTCCTCCATTAGAGGTACTTCTCAGATTTGAATGATAAAGTATCTGAAGGTTTATGACTAAGTTCTTTCCTTGGTGATCGTAGCCCAAATCTCATCATCTTTAAAACACAAGATCCATCTCTTAACTCAAGCCTGCCTTTAGTATCAGTGTAGGTTCATGAGGCATTTGTCAGAAAGACAGATGACCAAGGGAAATTGCAGATTTTAAAAAGTTAAATGTATAATGAGAGAGGATGTAGATTGTCTTTCTTGACAGGAATTATATGTTCTCATTTGGAAAGACTGTAAATCTCTAAATGAACCAATGCAATTTCCTTACAGAGATAAATAACCCTTGCACAGCAAAACTGCCAGTCATTATGAACCACTACACAGAAATGAGCAGTTCCTGCATTTGACCTTTCCATGAGAGGTTATCAAGAGGTCTTCAGTCTCCCTTATTATATTTCCACCATTCAAGTACCCTTTTGAGCTGCTGTCTTGAAATTTAGAACATTCATTAAGTATGGACTGTTGACTGCAGGATAGAAAAACATGACATTTGACATTTTTATCATAGGTCACTAAAGGTCATTTCTCTAACAATTTATAATATCAAGCAGGAAGTAGTCATAAGTATGAAGTCCTCAGCCTGAAGTCATGAGCTCATTAATTATCACCAAATAATTTTAATGGTCTGAGCAACTGTGTCACTAAAAATCACATTCTCTCTACCCAATATCACAGACAATAGGAAAATAATCTATCATACAATGTACAACAGATATTTAATAATCACATAGATAAAATTTGGCATTGTGTTATCAAACACAAGGTAGACATTGTTTAAGTGATCTGTGCTGTAGATAAATTAGAGTGACATTTGAGTAGATCAGAGTGGAAGCTGATTTTTACGGCTTACAAGCAGATACCTAATTATTTACTGAGAGAATGTCCCCTGTCCTTAAGCACTATGTATAGTTTTGCCTTGACCATACCATCAGATTCTATCCCAAATTTCCCTGATTTCATAGAATTCTTACATTAGATCAATAATTCAGTTCATATAATCATGTAAGTGCAGTATTAGTAACAATGTTGTTCATATGATGGTATTTAACTGTAACAGCTAATACCCTTTCAAAGTCATAACAAAACTGAATAGTAAATATACCTTTTTAAGGAACCTCACTGTTCTGACACTGTTCTCTGCCCATTTCCCTTACATTTATTTGCATGTTTGTGGCTTTTTTTTTTTTTTTTAAACAGACTGTCAACTCAATGGAACAATACTTTGGAGGTTTACTTTGAATAGTTATGAAAGAAAGAGATGTCTTTTCCTTTTCTTAGTCAAAGTGTCTCACTGATAAAGAGAAACTGCTCCGCTGAGTACTGAGGTGTTCTGATGCACCTCCTTTCCACCTCACAAGCCAGCGTCTGTATCAGTGCCTTCAGCTGTGAGGAGATGGGAGAATTCACAGAGAAACAGAAGAGTGAGATGAGATGATACTGGTAAGGCAGCTGGTGTCCTAATTCTCAGTACTGGGAAGGAACAATCAACTCTTCACAGAAGTTCTGTGAAAGGGAAATGTCAAATATCAGTGATATCCAAAGCCTGAAATCAGGTATTATAAAGTGTTCTTAAAGGATAACTTTTTACTTGATCAAATTTTCATAATGAAAAGGTTTTACTGAAAATAAAAAACATATTTGTTTTCTATAAGCCCTACTTATAGATCTCTAAATTTTATCTGATTAGGCAGCACATTTCTATTTCACACCATCTACAATGGAAAAGGACACATTATTTCTTTTACGTCTTTCTTTGATTGAGCATCTCCCTGCTGATCAGCTAGGTCAGCAGAAGATGTTTTCACTTGCTGCCTCAGAAATGGGATCATTTCTGCAAAAATGATTATTTATAAATTATTATTTATGATAAATGTGATTCAGAAATGAAGAAGACTTCAGCAGGAGTCTGATTTTGAAATGACAAGGCATGCAGAGAAACCACTTTGTGGTTAGCTAAAGAGCAACTGGAGAAATAGAAGGTGATTTTATTATTATTTTGCCTGTGGCAACATTACTGCAACTGCATCTTTTCAAATGGAACAAATGCTTTATTATATTTCGTAGAGCTCAAGCTGCACACACACCCACACACCCACACCCACACACCCACACCCACACACCCACACACCCACCCACACACACCCACACACCCACACACCCACACCCCCCCCCCCCACACCCCCCCCCACCCCCCCCACACACACACCCAGCAGATGGCTAAGCCTGTACGACTAGCAGTGGGTCGGTACTATTATTTCTATCAGTCAGTGATAACTTTCAACTTTATGGAGTGCTGTTTTGGTTATGCCTATTCTTATTGTGCTGCCACATTAAAACTTCCTGTGACAGTCTGTTCTGTGAGAAGTGGCAAATTAACGGCTATAACACTAGAAGGCAAGGTGTTTCTGCCTGAGTTATTCCTAAAAATGAAGATTATTATGTTATTATGACTACAAGCGTAATCGCACACACAATTACATTTCTGTTAAATTTTGGTGACAAAACTACCATTGGGTTTGGGGGGGGGGGGAGGAAGGGAGTGGGGGGAAGAGGCACAGGCAGACATCTTCATTCTCATCCTGCTCATTCGACAGCGTGTATTACTGTCTAATTACTGTACCAGGCTTCTTTCTCTGATCCATTCACATGGAAACTTCTTTATGCCTACCTTCTGTCCTTCTTCATCTCTTCTTCCTCATCATCTTCCTCTCACTTCTTCATGAATTAGTCTGACACCCACTTCAAAAACTGGCTTATATTGAGCTCCATGGACGTTCTTGTCCCCAGCTACGTGTGATATTTTGAGCAATGTAAAGTTTGATATTTTAGTGGGTTTCAATAGTCCTGTAATTCTTGGCACACAAAAGATCAGCTCCTCATGTCAGCTCCTCGCTAGCAGAGCACTGTTTACACTGTTCTTGGCTTAGGTATATCTAATGTCATTAATGTTTAATTGCCATAAAAGAACATCATCATTAAGATTATGTCAGTGCTTCTGACATGAATTGCATCCAGATCAGCTTCTACTTGCTAACATTTTGGAACACCGATTCAGTGTTGATCAGCTAGTTCTGAACATGCACTATTAGCAGAAGGTGCTACTTGAGTTTTCATTACAACAAGCTTTGTAAGATTTTTTCCTAGGCTGCAAAATCTTTAACAATTAAAACGCCTGTATAATGAACTATGAACTATTTGTTGGAACAATAAAACTGATTTCTAAGTAAAACTACTTTTTGAACACATCAGTATGCTTTTTAGCCAGTGCATATCTATATGGAACTAATTTTAGATGGGTTTCCCTAACATCAGCAGGGGTGTTTATTTCTTATACCGTGAATAAAGATAATATTAATGTTTGACTGTCCTACTTCTAAACATTGATGAATACAATGATCTAACTCTTTAGTTATTGGAAAAGATAAGTTTATTTTCCCACAAGCCCTTTCTGTTGTCACTTTCATCAGAAAAATTATTTTCTTCTGTTCATATATCTGCTTGGGACAGGACATAAAGTTTCTGAGTGCTTCATAGCATGTCACAGATGCAGATGAGGTACTCTGGATGATCTCTTTATGTAAAATGCAATACTTGAAAGAACACAGTGGTTCTCTGTAAATAAGAGAAAGCTTTATTATTGCTCATATTTGTACCAATACTACTTTTTTAATGTCTAGAACCAAATTCCAAACACTAATAATAAGGACTTTACAACTGCTATTCAGTACCCAAAAGCTCATGTTTCTGGAGACAAAGTGTTAAAATCTGAAAAGACCTTTTGGAAAAAAATGCACTGAGTAATGAAAACACAACTCTTTTTCCTAAACATCCAAGAGTTCTTGACTTATTAAAATATGCAAATCACTCTAACACTTTGTTTAATTGCTGTTTCCTTAAACCCATCAAATCTTCTTAATTCTTCTCTTCTTTGTCCTTAATTAACACCCATTCCCTATTGGCTAAAGTGTAACCCAGAAGACCTAAGCTTGTGAAATTCCCAACTTATTAAACCTAATTGCTATAATAATTAGCAACCATTGGCAAAATATTCATCACAGAGAAAGCATGAAGGCATCTAATTAACACTCTCAAAATGCTAAGCATTCACTTCTTGATATTTTACCTGCCATTTCATGTTTTCATTTCTGAAGATGTGTGGCATAATACCTTGTCCTAAGGAGAAATGGGATAGGATTTTTGCTTTAAAATCTGAATTTGTGAAAACCAAAACTTTTCATTGAAACAACCGAACACTGGTTTTAAAAAGCTCATTTAAATTTCATTTCTGAAGCCCAAAATGGAATTCACAGACAAAAGAGAAATTCCAGAAGAGAGACTGCTCAAGTATTCTGCAGGATATGGGAGGTGGATGGAGTAGGATACTGAATAGGAGCATCTTATAACCAGTGTAAGAATCATCTTCACTAGATTCCTGCTTAGTCTGAAGTTTTTTTCTCTTTAGCTTTGTTTAGTTTGTTCTGATAAGAGTGACAAGCTAGAATCAGATTTTAATACAGGTATGAAAGGGATGAATTTATCTGATGTAGAACAAGCATTTTCAGGAAATCATAGAATCATAGAATGGTTTGGCTTGGAGGGGACCATAAAGATAATCTAATTCCACCCCCACGCCATGGGCAGGGACACCTTCCAGTAGACTGGGTTGTTCTAAGCTTAGAGACAAGGATATCATGGGGGACAGTGTCAAATGCTTTGCACAAATCCGGGTAGATGATGTCAGCTGGTCTTCCCCTATCTACCAATGCTGTAACACCACTGTAGAAGGACACCAGATTCATTAGGCACAATCTGCCTTTAGTGAAGCCATGTTGGCTGTCATCACCTCCTTATTACCTTGCCCCCTTATTACCTTACCCCTCAGCATAGTTTCCAGGAGGATCTGCTCCATGATCTTGCCAGGCACAGAGGTGAGACTGACTGGCCTGTGGTTCCCTGGGTCTTAGCAATGACATCCCCCAGTTCCCTCAGCACTTGTGGATGTATCCCATCAGGTCCCATGGACTTGTGCACCCTCAGGTTCCTTAGATGGTCTTGGACCTGATCTTCTCCTACCCTCAGTGGTTCATTATTGTTCCAGTCCCTGCCTTTGCTTTCTGGGGCCTGGGCCAGGGCTGTAGTTCCACAATATATTCATTTACATAAGACACTGAGAAGATGTTATAAAAAAAAAAAATTGTGTGACAAAATAATTTATTTCCTTCATGGAAACATTCAAAAGTTTAAAGCAATTTCAGCCATGTATTTACATTTATTTTTTTGTGCAGCAAAACATAGTTATTAAAAGAAGCAAAACATTCTAGTGGTCTTTTCTTGTCCAAAATTCTTCTGCCATCTTTAGGAATTTGTGTGTATGAGAAATATAGAACCTATTTTTTTTTTTCATCTTAAATATTAAGTTCAAAAACTAAAATTGTGATTCAAGGGATTTTTTTTCAGAACATTATTTAGTTTGATTCTTTAACACCCACAGTCCCTCCTGAAAAGCTGTGTTTGTAATGCACTGAGCACCATTTTTTCTCATGACTGTGTTCTGACACTCTTGTGGTTTATTGCTGTCATGTCACTTCTGTGTTAAATGTAACACCAAGGTTGGCAAGATGGGAGACAGCAAGATATTATCAGTGAAAGTGTAGACCAAACAACAAGTCTGATATGTAACTGAGAATGCAAGCATGCAGAAGTTTTACTGCTCTCTGTGGGGTGCTGCCATAGAGCAGACTAACTTGGCCTGAAGTCAAACTTTTCAAAACAGACATATTAGCAGAGCCCAGTAAGCAAAATATTTCAAGTGGCTATGACTTGTATCAGAATACATGAATATTAGACTTCATATTCCCCACTGGAAATTAGAGGGGTTTTTGTTTGTTTGTTTTGACATAAGCTTTTAGTTTTATTGGGGGGGGGAAGAAAAAAAAAAAAAGAGACTTCTGTTTATGGATAAAAATGATGAGGAATATTTTGGTTTTCTATTTTCCTCTCTATCTTTATCTCATGTATTTAGCAACTTGTACTGTTTGTCAGAGAATAACTCCAAGGAGAGCAGCTGAATGGTTAGTTATATTCTAACCTCATTTTACAGTCATAAAAAAACATTAATTTAATGACCTATACTGCAAATCATTGCCAACCTGTTTTTTTCTTGGTTTTAAGTTCTAACAGTTGCCCATTTGTTTTTCACCTATGAAAATGTTACTAAAAACTTTTATAAGATTGAAAGTAACTACTGGATGAAAAGAAAAGGAAGTAAAACATAGGGAAAATGGTTAAAAAAGTCAAAAGTGAAGCAGGGTCAAACTTGCTTATCTGCATTCTTGCAGTTATCCCAATCATAATGTCTAATCTCATCCAATAAGAAGTACAGAAGTACGTAAATTGTACCAGAAGTACAATTTACCAGTGGTCTACTCCTTTTTCTTGCTCCTAGAGGCATTTCAGACTATAGACTTCTAGTAAGACACTGTCTAGTAAAGAAAAAGGGACTTGTTTAACCAGCCCCTGAGAAGTGTAGAGAAGTGAGAAGACAATAGCATACAGGAAATTCTTCACCTTTTGCACAACTGTAATATCCAAAGGAGGTATATAAAGTGGATGTTTGCTGGAAAAGAGGTTGAACTGAGTAACCTACCATAAAAAGTATTTCTAACATATAATATTTAACAAAATTAATAACAAATATAATGATGCACAGTCACTGACCACTGACTGGGATGATGACTGAAAATTTTGTTGCTTCAATTTTGCAATTTGGATTGAGTAGTGAGTCTTGAGAAAATTCAGCTCCAACATAAACTGTTGTTGAAAAAGCATGAGAAGAGTCAGGAGGATAATACTGGTTGCTAAACACAGAGTTCACTCCATAGATTGGTTTGAAGTCCAGAAAATGGGTGTGACACTCCCATTTGGGAATGTCTCAGAGGCTGAAAACTGCAATGTGCAATTTTTAGAGTAGTTAATGGTTCGAATCCTTTCATGAAAGAGGAAGAACACTTGAATCAAGGTCTCCTATATCTTGAGTGACTGTCATTTTAACAATAACTTTTAAATGAATGCCCGTCTCTTATACCTTTTATAAATGGCAGTGCAAACAAACAAACAAAAAAATCAGATCTCAGATTATCTCCAGTGCAGAGCGAAAAATAAGCCAGACACATTATGTTCTGGCAAATGGAATCCTTGTTTTTTAGTGAACCCTAGTTTTGTCCTTGGTTTTATCAAATCTGGTCAGATATAAATACTGTTTTAATCTATGTTAAATCTCAATGTCTGAGACAGAGTCAAATTATCAAAACACCTGAAGAAAAGAGCAGAAATCAGAGTACTTGAGCGAGATAAAAGAAAATTAAAACAAAATCATTTCCCTAGCTAGATCTTTTTTTTAAAAAAAAAATGCTGGAGGCAAATACTTGTTTTCTTTCAGATAGGTAGAAAATCAGAATATACTGCATGTTAGAATTTGTTTCACTGCTCTTCTTGAATGTTGCCTTACTCTGGGTTATTTCCAAGTCTTATTTCTATTTTGGTTCCTAATCAGACTGGGAGGGGAGGGAAAGTATATCAATCATCTTTTACTCTGTATTAGTCCTAGCTTAAATGCGATCCAAGATGTCAGCTTGGTACCGTAGGTTTATTTGTTTTGATTTCCCAAACAGTTATTCAACAGTCCTTTCAGACTTACAGAGTTCATAAGAACATATTAAAATATTCTAGTTGCATGTTATTGCACTTACTATAATCATTTTTAATACATGATATTCTCTCTTAAAGAATTAGATCTCAACAAGTATGTGTCTTACATCATGCCATTCCTTCACTCTCACAGATTTATGACTTCACACAGACATCTTAAATACTTTCTTTTTGTGTCACCTGCTCTCAAAATGTATGTCTTTACATTTGATTTCCTGTGCAGACATGGAAGATTGGAAATTGTATGTTTCACAACAGGCTCCATTTTGTATCACGTTAATATTATATTATGATTCCTGTAACATTACAAGATTCATCTTTACTTTGCATTTTATACCAATCACTATGTAACAGAAATTCATCAGGTACAGTGAGATCAGCTAGATTGTTGCAACAAGGTGAGGTGTTCTTTGACTGTCAGGCAGAAACGGTTAGGCTGATATCAGTGAGCCAGTACTCTACTTGCTTTTTTTGACACTGACTCCTCAAGGCCAAGGTTTTTTTTGTATTAAAAGAGGTCCAAAAATAGTCTTGCTTTTCAGACTCATTCACTGCAAATCGTTACATCAAAAGAATTGCTATTACACAGTTCTAAAACAGTTCTTACACAGCCAGAGGGAATAGCTGAATAAGTTTAATTTTGTAAATTGCTTTTATAGTTATAAACTTACCATAACTAGGAAATCCCTTAAAAATCTATTTTACAGATTATGTTTCCATTTCTGAAATTAACTACCCAAAGTGGGTTTGAAAATATTCAATTTAACAGTCCAAAAGCTCACCCTCATACAATTCCTACACAACAAATGCTGAGCAGCTTTTCTTACAACGTATTTTACCTTTCCTTGTCTGGAAACTCTGCAACTAGAAAGCTTTTCAAATCATTGCCAAAAGACTGAGCTGCTGAATCATTCTTTAAAATGAATATTAAAATAATGTCTTATAACAAAGGAATCAGCTGTAAAATGGAACTAGAATGAATGTTTATATATTATAACAAAATAATCTTTTGTGAAAAATATTGAAAAGAGACCTTTCTGTGTGTATCTGACAAGTGGTATTTTGTTATATACATAAGGATAATGAGACTCTCAGCAAGTTGGAGTCAAAAATAAAAATAACTTCTAACTATTTGTGTGGTTACATCTTTAATTGCAGACTCAGCTCAGCAGTAATGGACAAAACAAATATTTATATTGGCTTTATTTTAATTGGGGCAACAATACCTGTACTTGTCAAGATCTCAACTCTAAGTACTTTACAGTACATAGAGTAGGTCTTGAACTTAGGAATCTGTTATGTCCTATCAAATTCAGTGATTAATTGATATTTAAAAAACAGGTGATTGGTTAATACTAACATTTATGTCAAGTATTTTAATATAACAACAGCTGTTGGAAAAAGTGAAAAATAACAGAAATTGTCACTTTCAAACTTGTCACTTTCAAACAAAATATATTAAGTGGTAGAATGATCATATTTCTATTGTTTCTAATATTATGATACATGTTGCATGGAAATGCCACCACACCAAGAAAATAAATTAATACAAAAAATCCTAAATTCTGTCTGTAGTGTAGTTTAGTACATTTCTACACAAGAGAGGAAAATAATATAAGAGTTCACAAGTGTACCATTTAAAGGGAAAAAATGCTTCATTCACATCAAGGCTGTTGCTAATTGCTTTCAATTTCCCTTTAAATATCGAATACTGTGCTTTCTGGATGGCCACATTAACTTTCTCCTTTATTATAGTACAAATTAATTATATTTAAAAATCTTCCATTAGGTAAGTTAATATTAATCAAAAATAAAATAAGTGTTCAGTTTTGTTTCATTCTGGGCTATTTACAAAAGAATTTGACATTAGTTTAGGGGTAACATAAGCCACAGAACAATATAGAACAGCCTTCTGTCCCTAATGCAACTTTTTCAGATTAGCTATAAATCTCCCTTATGTGAGATTATGATCTTCAGAACTTCTTTTTTTCTTTTTTTAATTACCATTTTTTTGAAAGTAAAGTTTCAAGGATACACAGTTCTCAACAGCATAGCTCATAACTCTGCATAAGCCTACAACACAAAAAGGCAAGATACTACTGATTTCTAATTCACTACATTTTAGTCAAAGACACTCAACCATTGCTTTTTTTTTTTTTTTTCACAGTATTCTCCCATCTTATTTAATTGTCTATGAAACCAATAAGCAGTGTTTTGCAACAGTTCTCTATTTTTCCTCGTATTTAATAGTGATAGTCTGGACAGTTTCTGTACCCTGAAGTCCGACTTAAACAGGAAATTTATTTGCCTGTTTTCTGGGCTACTGACAGACAATGGAGTCCTGTTGACTTTAATTTTCCTCAATGATAGACAAGATTATGAAAAAGAAGAGATAGAACAGAGACTTGAACTCATTCCAGTCTCAAATTCACGAGTGATTTTATCAACTCATAGCTCAGAAGAATAGAAAAAAAAAAAAAAAAAAAAAGGGAATTTGCCTGCAATTTGAACCATTGTTCAAATAATATGTTGGCAGTCTGGATTTAAGTGGAAGTTTGAGCTCATATTAATGTGACAATAGATATTCAGCCATTGTAATAAGAAGATAATGAGTCAGATTGTGAGGGACTGTTTTATATATAAAGCTGAACATGTACTGCCAGTCACTTTTACTTTATTAAATTTCAGTACTACCATGGTTTAGCTAGTCATAAGAATGAACTACAAAAATTCTATCCAACCTGTGCCAAAAATAAATAAAATAAATAAAATAAAATAAAATATCAAAATCCTGTCAAAAAAGGAACTTTTTGTTATGGATATACCCTTGTGCTTCAGTGAATAATTACTGTTCGTTTTAATTCCTTTCTCTCTCTTTTAAAAACAAACAACAACAACAAATAAAAAATAAAAAGAGGACTGATTTTAAAAATTATATATTCACTAGACTGAAAAGTAGACCAATAACTGCTGTCGATGCAGAAACTACATCCCTCATCGATTTATGATGATTTAGTCTTTTAATAAAAACAAGAATATATTTATTCTCTTTATGAAATATAGACATTAGTAAAAAATTGGGCTTACATTTTTAAAGTCACTTAAAAAAAAAGTGACTATTTTCCATTTAAAATAAAATTAGATGCCAGTGCTATTTCTTATTGTGGTAAAACTATTTGTGTTGAAGAAGTGAAAGAATACAAAGATAATAATATTATATATATATATATATATATATAAAAGTAGCAAGAATATAGTGCTCTTTCTTTGAAGTTACCAGTCTTTGGCTTCAACATAATTGTCATCCATAATGTTAAAATAAAGGATCGAATTTTGCAAGGGAAACCTGATTAACAGTAAATTGTCATTTGCAAGGATGGTGTAAGCACAGTTCTGGGATTCATCTTCGCTATGATGAATAGAATTAGCTAAAAGATCTTACTGATCAGTCATTGAGATCTTCCTGTCAGAAACTGTGTATTTTAAAATCACCTATTACATAGGTTGGATAATTTGGTAACTGGAACATTGAAGGTTGGAATTGTTTAAGTTAGTACTGTAAGGAGGTACCATTTGAAGAGGACAGGCAACTGATTTCATACCAAGGAACTGAGGAAAGTTTCTCTATTTTTTATTTCTCTTTTATCTCCTGGGTATGCCTTGAGCAAAACACCTCTTCGTGTTTCAGTTTCCCCAGCCTGTTTTAACATTTTGGAAGAGGAGTATTTCAATTCTCTGGTTTGATATGTTTTTTCAAATTAAATGTATACTTTTTTTTTTCTTAAGGATTCAAATCAAAACGTTTTAATTTGATTTTCTAAACATTCAACATTTTAATTCCCCTTAAAATGATCAGTTAAAATAATTTTTCCTCAGCAAATTCTAAAAGCTGCCCTGGAATGTCTTTGCTGCTCTTTCAGCTCGGTTATCCTGTCACTCACTTGTGATAGCACTTGCAAGAACTGTCTTGGTGCTCATTCAGATGTGAAATGAAACAGTTCAGGGAGCTGAGCTGCATGATGTCTATCTGGGGGCTGCATAAAGGACAGAGTTTCAGGCGAACTGAGTTAGATTGACGTAAACATCCATGGCTAAGCTTATTTTACTCTTGGATCATCTGTTAGAAAGTTGTCATGATTTACATGTCCAGATATGCCAAGGAATAGCTAAAATTATATGTACATCTTCACAATTGTCATTTGTAAGCAGCAATTTCACAAGTTTGTTCCATGTCCTATGACAAGTGCCAGCTGGAGGGAGACTCTTATCTTAAATAAACTGGAAAATATCTGCTATAAATAGCCACATCATTCATAACACAAACACTCAAAAAAACATTTTTAACACCTTTTCCTCTTTGGAGGTTTACCATAATTCACACTTCTCATTTCAAATGGTGATTTTGAATGGTATCAAAGGTTGTAGGAGCAAAAGAATGTTTATGAAGTACACACATATCCACATATATCTAGAAGTGTCTCCGTATCCTGTTAGAAAAGCTGTTCAGAAAACTGTTTTTCATATCATGAAAAGATACAATATTTGTAGCATATGGCCTGGTCCCAAAAACATTAAATTTTGAAACACTTTTTTCCACCCAATATTAGAATATCCTTAAAATGTTTGCATTCATTTATTGTATAATGCCTCTTTCATTTTTTGAAAGATTCTGTCATTTTTTAATGACTTTCTGAATTTCAATACATTCACGTCTCTATCTGGAAACTGAACAAATGTGAGAAATCCCCCACAAAGATCAGTACAGTACAACAAGCATTTGACCATGATGAAGTTGTTAGAATTGTGGTCTATAAAAAGACAAGCAATGTCTGAAAAGTTTTGAGTCAACATCATAACTAGTATCAAGGTCTTCTAGCAGACACTCAAGAGAAGATGCCACAGGGCCTTTTTCTAGGAAAGCCAGAACTGATATGCATCTTGCTCTTTGGCAGTGAGTATATTCATCTTCCTCCCTAGCTGCAATTGCTTGTGACAGAGGAGGCTGTTCTCAAATGCCCATGTGAGTGACACCAACTCCTGCAACAAATAGATTGCCCAACCTCCTCTAACATCCTCAAACCCAAACCTCCAGCTATTTTTATTTCGTTCTTGTTCCTTGGTTTCTTGTGTCTGGTTCCCAGATTTTAATCCTTGCTTGTTTACAGCATGGATTATTATAAAGCATTTAGACACTTAGGTGCTAAGCAATAAGATATTCTTGTTCTTGTTTTTGTTTGTTTGTTTTGGGGATTTATGGGTTTTGCTTGTTGTTTCTGACCAGTAGAGGTGAATAATGGAAATGAATTACCTGGATAAACATCACATTCTGTCTCACCCAGTAACAGCCTGGGCTCAGGTACTCATTTGATTGGTATATTTATGCAAAAAGAATATTATTTTTAGCAGTATTTTATTTTTAAAGCTCTCCATGAGATCAGTTGCTTTAATTTGTTCTTCACACCTTGTGTTCTTTTTCCTAGGAGCAAAGAAAAATACATATTCTGGCACAGAGCTAGTATCTCTTCCCCCAAATTCTACTTCCAAAATCTCAAGTGAATCTCTGTGCTTTCAAGAGTGAAATAATTGAAAAGCCCAGTTTAGGTATTCATTTTTCCTCAAGGCATAACTTGCTAACAGCAAGCTCCTGGGTATAAATTGCAGTCCTCTGGGAACATTAACAGTGACTTCAAGTTTTTGTTAAAAACAAAAACCAACCAACCACCACCACCAACAACAAAATGAAATAAATAAATCCCTAAGTGGCAATAGCACAATGATATAAATCAGGTACAAAATAAAAACACTACAGTAATGACTGTTGAATGCAGTATTTTGAGTTAATGCAAAAGTTGAAAGTAATTTCTAAACCCTATGGGGTCCAAGTACTGTGTGAAGTGAAACTATATGATTTAATATCTTCTTCATTGACTGATCCAAAAATAAAACAGATTGAACTGTGGCCTGTAGTTCAAGGCTGGTGACCTAACTGGCGAAAAAGTAGTCAGTCTACTCAAAGAGTCTCTGAACGTTATCAGAAATTAAACATGAACTTTATTTACAGTCTTGACATTTGGGCACTGAAATATTTTACAGAAAAGTAATTAGGCCTTCCATGCCATTTAGTAATAATGCCTAAAAATATCAGGAAGAATTATTTACATATGTTTGTAAATAATGTATTGGTCTCTATCCTGTCAAAATCATTTTTGAGCAGCTGCCACTGAACATGGTAACTCTGCACTGTAATTGATATTGTTTAGGAATTTTGGATGAAACAAATAATAATAAATTTTTCCTTGTGAAATATCCTTCTCATTCATACTAAGCAACATTTTCCTGGATACAGAATCATGGAATCATAGAATCATTTAGGTTGGAAAAGACCTTTAAGATCATCAAGTCCAACCATACACCTAACACAACAAGTTCACCGCTAAACCATGACTCTAAGCACCCCATTCACTTGTCTGTGAAACACCTTCATGGATGGTGCTGTGGTTTAACCTGGCAGGCAGCTAAGCACTACACAGCTGTTTGCTCATCCCTCTGTCCCTACCCCAATGCCCCAGTCCCCTTGACAGTGGGATGGGGAAGAGTATTGGGAAAAAAAAAAAAAGAAAAAAAGAAAGAAAAAAACAAAGCTAACAACTTGTGGGTTGAGATAAAGAGAGTTTAATAAGACAGAAAAGAAAAGGGAAATAATACTGATAATAATAATAATAATAATAATTATAATGATGATAATAATAATAAAAAAATATACAAAGCAAGTGATGTACAATGTAATTGCTCACCACCCGCTGACCAATGCCCATCCCATCCCCCAGCAGCCCCCCCTTCCTACCCTAGCCAGACACCCCATATTTATTCTTGACATCATGTGGTATGGAATGTCCCTTTGGCCAGTCCATTCCCTCCCTGCTCCTTGTGCACCTGCAGCCTCCTTACTGGCAGGGCAGCATGAGAAATTGAAAAGCCCTTGACTTAGTATAAGCACTGCTCTGCAACAACTAAGACATTGGTGTTTTATCACCACTATTCTCATCCTAAATCCAAAACACAGCACCTTACCTACTTCTAGGAGGAAAATTAACTCTATCCCAGCCAAAACCAGGACAGATGGCAACTCCACCACCTCCCTGGGGAGCCTGATCCAATGCTTAACCACTCTTTTCATGAAGAAATTCTTCCCAATATCCAATCTAAACTTCCCCTGGTGCAACTTGAGGCCATTGCCTCATGTCCTATCACTTGTCATGTGAGAAAAGAGACTGGCACTCTCCTTGCTGCAATATCCTTTCAGGTAGTTATAGAGAGGAATACGGTCTCTCCTCAGCCTCCTTTTCTCCAGAAAAAACAGCCCTCATTTGCTCAGCCACTCCTCATGTCTTGTTTTCTAGTCTTTTCACCAGGCTCGTTGCTCTTCTCTGAACATGCTCAATCAACTCAATATCCTTATAGTGAGGAACACAAAACAGAACACAGGTGTGTTCTCACCAGTGTCGAGTATAGAAGGAAAATCTCTTCCCTAGTCCTGCTGGCCACACTATTTCTGATACACATCAGGTGCCCTTGGTCTTCTTGGCCACCTGGGCACAATGCTGGCTTGTGTTCTTCTGGCTTTTGATGAGCACCCCCAGGACTTCTGCCAGGCAACTTTCCAGCCACTCTTCCCCAGGCCTATATACTGCATGGGGTTGTTATGACCCAAGTGCAAGACCCAGCATTCAGGCTGTTGAATGTCATGCGATTGGATGCAGTCCATCAATCTAGGCTACTCAGATTTCTCTACAGAGCCCTTTTACCCTCAAGCAGATCAACACTCCCACCCAACTTGGTGTCATCTGAAAAGATACTGAGGGCACACTCAATCCCCTCATTAATATAATTGGTAAAGATACTAACCAAAACACCACTTATGACCAGCTGCTGCATAGATTTAACTCTGTTTGCAATGATCTTCAACCAACATTTTACCCAATAAACCGTACATCTGTGCAAGACAGGAGCATCCAGTTTTTCCAGGAGAAGGCTGTGGGAAACAGTATCAAATGTATTCCTGAAGTCTAAGTAAACAACGTTCACAGCCTTTCCCTCATCCAGCATGTCATCTTGTCATAGAAGGGCAGGACATGCCTTCCATAAACCTTTATTGACCGTGTCTGAGTACCTGGTTGTCCTGTACATGTCAAGTGATGGCACTCAGGATGATCTGCTTCATGACCTTCTCTGGCACTGAGGTCAGACCAACAGGCTTAAGCAACTTATTAAGTAACACGTCTAGAATGATTCAGAATAAAGATACTGATCCATTATTATTTTTTATGTATTTATAACACTTCAAGTAATATTACTGAAAAGTGCATCTGAGCCTATTCAGAAAGTTTCTTGTCTTTTATAGTACATTTCATTACTTTTTAAAAATATGTTCTTATACATCTTCTTATACATCTTTCAGAACAATGATATTCACCTGCTTTTTCACCCCATAACAGAAAACAAGAAGTTCCAGGGCTGTTTAAATCCAAAATCACATAAACCCTTCACTGAAATTCACAACACTTCTAACACCTCATTCTTCTATACCGCTCAACTTTCCACTTTCTTGTCCTGAAAGCTGGCTGAATGCTTAACTACAGATACTAACAGACTCAGAAACAGGGCTTGTTTGCTGTGAGGCTTAAAATGCAGGAGTAAGGATACCTAAAAAGCAAACAAAATAAGCTTGATTCTGGCTGATGGTTAAAGCAAATTATTATAAGTAATCAAAACAAAGGTTCCCTTCCAAGAAATATGTTTTGCTGTTGTTGTTGTTGTCCTGTTTTTATCATCCAATAATCTCCCAAAATGTATATATATTTCCCATGCTAACATCTAGAATCATAGAATAATTGAGGTTGGAAGGGACCTCTAGAACTGGGTGTGACTGAAAAGAGCCTGCCTCAAGCCTCTTTGCAACCTTCCTTCACGTATTTATGGACACTGATGAGATCCCCCTGAGCCTTCTCTTCTCCAGGCTAAGCAGTCCCAGCTCTCTCAGCCTCTCCTTATAGGAGAGATGCTCTAGTCCATTCATCATCATTTTGGCCCTTTGTTGGACTTTCTCCAGTAGCTCCATGTATCCATTGTACTGGGGGAGCCCAGAACCGGACACAGCACTCCAGGTGTGGCCTCAGCAGTGCTTAGTAGAGGGGAAGGATCACCTCCCTTGACCTGCTGGCTATTCTTTGGAGGCTTAGTTGCTTTTCTCCTAGAAACAATTTCACTAGCTTTCCTTCTGGTTCTTTTGGTCTTAGATTTATAACTACAGAATCTTCTTCCAGGAGAAGATGATATTATGTTGGATACCCAAACTACTTCAAACTACTTCAATTATTTCTGTGCATTAGACTATGAAAAACTATCCCAACAATCTCAAAATACCAGATGAAAAAAGGATATTTTTCTCATGTCATATTGCCGACCTAATTAGAAACAGGAGATGCAAAAGCACGGTAGAACATCTCTAAAAATTGCAGCCTAAAAGAGCAAGTTTGTCTGTGGCTTGTTTTCTCAGAGATTTATGTTTGCTTCAAGCAGATTTGGAGAGTTTGCTTCTTTCCTGATAGTTCTGTGAACTGACTGTGAAGAATTTGTGCTGATTTACTCAGTTTATTCTTTAAATGTATTCCTTACTTCCACACAATCACTGTTGCTATGTTACACATTTTCTTTGTTTGCATGTGTAGTATGGGAGTCTCTCAATTAAAATGCTGTCTATCCAAGCTATTTAAAATGTGTTATTTTTTAACTATTCTTTTATAAATAAAATAACATAAACATCAATTATGTTTTATAATATTAGCAGGTCATATGTTAACTGGTGTGTTTTGTGTTACTAGCTAAATGAGCACCTTGCACAGGTGAAAGTAAGAATTCGAGGACCAGTAAACACTGGATTTTCACAGCATGCAAAAAACACGTGTTCCAGCAGTTTGATATCATCAACTGTGAAATATTCACAGTGTTCAACAGACTTAAAATACTCTTATTTATTACCCATGGTATAATGGTCTAACGCCTCTTTTGTTGGACTGCACCATGAATTGTCATTGGGTAAAGATCCAAAACTGTTTAGGGCTCTCTTCTTCCTTTTTTATCTCATGTACTCTGCACATGAGTAAAAGAAAAAAGAAAATATTAATACAAGGTGCACATTCAAATCACACTTTGACAATCAGTTTTCTTACTTTAGAACAAAGAACATTTCCAGAAAACAATTCTCACACAACTTGAGAGTTGTTAAAATGTATGATTGCAACGACAGTTCACTTATTATACATTCATCAAAATGTTCATTTGAGAATATGTTATTAATTCAGTGGTTCAGAGATGCCCTATCAGTGCACCAAGCCCATCTCAATGATGAGAACCACATGCACTTCTATTACAATCATCAGCAAGGTGCTCACCAGTGTGGTTATATGTATGGGCCATTGATGCTAGGAAAAGGATTTGTATGTGTCTTTTTCAGAGATTCAATTTAAAATGTCCTGATCTTCTTTCTGTTTCTTTATTTTTCCCATGGCCACCTATCTGAATGATGTCCCATCACCTGCTTTAAGCTGTGAGAAATAAAAATAATTATTTTCCTCAAGAAATGACAAGGATTTACATCCATATATACAAAGAACCTCTAAAAAAGTCAATGGCAGAATAAGAGGGTCCAGCTGGCATTGTTCAGTTCTGTATGGAAGAAGTAGACAGAGACAAAAACCAAAGACATGCTGTTAACAGTGAGGTAGAAGGATTGATTTAGGAATCATAATGGGAATAACCTGAAACAAATAACTACAATTGAGTTATCTTTGCTTCCAGTTTTAATTATTATGATAAATCAAGATTTACTGTAAGAGGCTTACGGGTGGAGATGTGGTAAAAGAAAACAGTTATACAACATGAAAAATCAGGGGTTTTAAATTAAGATACAAGGATATGACTGTTAGGAGAAAATAGAATAAGTATCTAACACAAAATATTTTTTCTCCAGGTAAAATAAGGTTTTATTTGCCACTAGGCAAAAACTTGTATGCCTCTAATTAGTCAACTTCAGCCGCAGTGCAGCAATTTGATAAAACATATGGATTTGAGCATGTGTATAAACACACATCAACTTCAAAATAAGTATGAAGAGAATTACATCTTACCAAAGCTAAAGAAATGTAGACTATCAGGATCCATCCTCACAATGTCAGTTTCCAAGTATGAAACTTAAATGAATCATTATCTGTCTAGGTCAAAACTGTACAGGGCCCTGAACCACAGAAAGTGGACACTAAGGTTCTTTAATGTCATTCATTCATTCCCATTTCAATAGAGCATTATAAAATCATTATAATGGAGCAACCACCAGATTAGTTAGTCCATGTTTGGCTGACATCAGACCTCAAAGAGATCTTTTGACTATGATGTTTTCACTTCTCAAGCTTAAATATTTGTTGCTTTTTTTTCCTAACTGCCTATTTAAATATCTTTATTTGTTTCCTGGAGACATTCATATCTGTCTTAATAGCTGTTGTGGTTTAACCCAACAGGCAGCCAAGTACCACACTGCTGCTCGCTCGCTTAGCACAGGTGGGATGTGGGAGACAATCAGAAAAATAAATTGCAAAAACTCATGGGTTGAGGTAAGGACAGCTCACTAGGTAAAGCAAAAGCCATGCACACAAGCAAAGCAAAATGAGGAATTCATCCATTACCTCCCATCAGCAGGCAGGTGTTCAGCCACGTCTAGGAAAGCAGGACTCATCACGTGTAGGTTTCTTGGGAAGACAAATGCCATCACTCCAAACGTATGCTGTTCCCTATCAACCCTCCCTCCTTCTTTACCTCAGCTTTTGTTGCTGAGAATGATGTCATACAACATAGAATCTTTGGTCAGTCTGGATCAGCTGTGCTGGCTATGTCCCCTCCCAGCTCCTTGTGCACACAAAACTTTCTTGCTGGCACGATAGCATGAAAAGTTGAAATATCCTTGGTTCTGTATAAGCCTTGCTCTGCAACAACTTAAGCCATGGTGTGTTATCACCACTATATTCATCAAAAATGCAAAACAACACTGTGTGAACCTCTACAAATAAAATTAATTCTATCCCAGCCAAAACCATGTCAATGGCGCACCTTTGAAATCCTTTTTTTTTTTTTTTTCCTTTTTCCATGCTGTAAATTTATATTTCCTTTTAAACATCTAGCAGAGTTTAGCAGTGTTACTACATCAGTGTCAAAGTCTAAACCTCTGACAAGGATTTTAAGCTGCAGAAGGGCTTTGAAATGATGTCAGGAGCAAAGCAGAAATTCTTTGGTGTTGGAAGAGGAGAGAAAACAAAAGCAAAGAAGAAGAGCAGAGAGTGCTAGTCAGCAAAAGACATAAAGAGGAAAGAGAAACCTTTTGACAAGAGAAAAAACTGAGAGCAACAGAGTGAGAATAAACAAACACTTTTTCTATTTCCGTTTGAACACTGCCCAAGGGGAGTGTTTTGATGCAGAAATGATGTGTAGATATCTACAGCTACATTGCCCTTATAGGCACTGTAAACAGGGTGACTGAGCACCTGTGCAAGCCAGAATATTAAACTGATGCTTATGATATTTTTGTCCAGTTTTGCCTAACCTCTATGGTTATTTGTTATGCTTACCAAATTGTTTGAGTGTCGACTTAATGTATTCATACATCTAGAGAGTATTTCCTTTCTCTTTCTCCCCTACTCTGCTTTTTTGGAATCATGCAAGATGTAAGATTGCCGAATAAGATTGCTGTCCTGTTCTAGGATGGTCTGTCTTGTGCACACCAAGGTGATGGAAGCAGGACTGGACAGAAAAATTAAACTGTAGTGGAGAGAAGGAATGGGGCTACTGGTCTAAGAGTGTGTGGCATGTGCCCAGGGCACAGGGCTCTCTGGACACTGCAATACCAGAGAGGCCAGGGTCTGGCTGTGACTCCAGTGGCTGTTTTGGCTGAGCAGATGCTAATTTGAGAAGCACTGTCATTGATGAACACATGACCTGAGTATTCTTCTGAAACTGCACATGGTCCTTCCATAAGGGAAAAATAAAAAATAAAAATCTTGAAGTCTGTATTCAGACTGTATTTGACTGTATTCAGACACTGTAAATTCCAGTTAATACCTTCAGTCATGTGAAGTCCCCTGCTTCCATTTTTGTTCCCAAAGATTCTGTAGCAGTGTTTACCATTTAACTTCAGAATCAATATCTAAATAAAGGGGATGGATGGCACAATGGTTTTCCTGGAAGCACAATCCTGGTGAAATCTCCTGAAGATTAAGAGACTTGCTGTGTGACTTTGGGAGTCCATTTAATCACTTGATGCCTTGATGCTCCAATCAAAAATGTTACCATCATATTTTTTGTCTTACAGCACTTTAGTTCCTTCAGTGTTCTAGTGGTTGGGAGTATACAGAGCTTTAGGAAAAAGTGGACAGATATTGTCTATATGAGTACCTCTAGGATTAAGGATTTAAACACCTCCTTTTCAAGGAAAGATTGATATTTAAATACCATATACTCTGACTAGCATTCCAAGCAATGAGATTCTCATAGGAAGTATAAAAAGGAAAACATCCCATTAGCAATATATTGCCAACTGTTTTGCAATTCATGACTATTTGTTTTATTTGCATTTATGTATTTCGATATATACTAGAGTTAACAATATCAGACATATCCACACTTGGCATTTTCTTGGACTGAATAATAGAATTTAAAATGAGGTTTATGTTTTCTGGTTAACCTCAGTACAAAAATATTTTTATCAGATTTGACTGCACTTTACAGAAACTCCATGAAGTTGAAAACTAACCTAGCTCAGTTCAGATTTGCTTTGATTATATGTTGTTTCATTACACTGTCTTTATCTGACCATTAGCTGTTCAGAAAACAAATGTTTTTAAACCAGATATTTTTAGATTAATATTTATCTCATAATTGTAATCATTATATTCCCAATAGAAAAAAGTAGTTCATCATTTGGTATTGTACAACTTCAGAGGAGTTTGCAGTAGATCCTTCATCATATCTTTCTACATGTAAGAAAATATTAAATATATAGATAAAGGTATCTTTCAAATAAGCACTTACATTTCCTTTTTTCAGGTAACATTACACATTTTTAGATTTTTATGGAAACTGATTATGGTATGTTGAGAGTTGCATACATGATGAGGAAGGGTTTGTTTTTTTCTTGAGAGTGATTGAAATTAATTCATTCCGATCTTGTTAATAAGATGAAATGGATTTAACTCATTGCCATAAATGTTTAAGAACTAGGTTCATAACTGTTCCACATCCAAGATACAGTCTAACTAGCTTTTGTAGCAACTACTTATTTGAAGACTACTTGTACAAACTTATATAGCTTTGGAAAGGAATACATTTTTAATAGAAGAGCTTGTACCATGTTTCATATTACATAGAAATTTGCCTATAGGCTTCTTTCAGAATGAAGTGAGACAGTTTATTTTGTGCTTGGGTACACATTATCTATGCTGAAAAAAATATTATAGAGAAAAAATACTAGAAGACTATGAAGCAGTGCAAATTGGACTTGTGGCTGAAACAATGAAGACTGATCACTGTCTTGTTTAATGGAAGCTCTTAAAGCCTTTTATTTATAAACAAGACAAATAAAGATGCTGCTAGGATTTACAGGACTCTCCTGCTCTTTGGAATGTTGGACAAGACACAGTCTCATGGCATTCAAGTCTACTGCTGGTATCAACATTATGTACCATGTTTTAATGCACAAAATGAATGCTGTCTTCAAAGAAGATAAAATTGTTATGCTTCTAGTCTAGAAAACAGTTTCATGATCTTAAGCAATTTCATTGTTCTGTATTGTTCTGTTAATGACTTTCAGCGTAAGTTTATTCACTGACAGTATTTCATCTACTCTTGTGCTACTACTTCCATTTAATTTAAATAGTAGGTTGTTTTTTGTTTGTTTATTTGCTTTTTCCTAGTCTCTGGTGTTTTTCTGCCTAATTTATTAATAAATAATAACCCTTTCTTGGTGCTTGTTGAAGAAGCCAAGCTCTTTCAATCCCCCTTTTATTTGTGTACTATACTGCAGATATAGTCCTTCTGATGAATCTCCTTCCACCTACCTCTATTTTACTTTAATCAGACTCTCCAACAAGTGGGAAGATGTGAAATCTAAATAATTTCTACAAGCATACAATGATTGTTATGTTTTGAAGTTTTACATTTGCCATGTGCTTGTACAGTTACAGAGTTCTGAAAGATGTGAGAGTCTACCAGGCAGAATGTATTCTAAATGATCTAGCCATTCAAGCCAAGCAGAAAGTGCTCTTGTCAAATGGCATTTTTGTGATTTGAGTTCATGTGCAAGAAGGAATAGTGCAGATTATAGATACCTATTCTGATGCATTCTAACATGGCTTCCACAGAAGAATGCCAGGATATAATCTTCCTCATCTTAATTACATGTCACTTAACCTTGTTGTTAATATAAAAATATTAGGCTTTGGATGGGCAAGGAGAGGGAGATGGAAAACATATGGCATACTAGAATACATGTGTTTAAGCAGTATATGTGAATAATATTTCATAAAAAGCTTTTCATAAGACAGACAAGTATGATTAAATAGACTAAGACTTTGATTAGTAGTTAGCAATAGAGTAATTTATAAATATCTGGCATCTTTTGAACTTCTTAAAGATGATTCACCTAGAATCTGAGCAAAAGTTTCCATACAGAATGTAAAGAAAACATGCAAATTTAATTGGATTCTACTTTGTTATGCAAAATAGAGTCATATATACATATTTATGTATAATTTATTAAATAAAGATACTTAAATCTGCCAGCTGGGATTAGAAAAAAAAAATTGAGTACTAAGTTATATAGCTTAAATAATAAAACATTAAAAAAAAAGTTTCTGAACTTACTAACAGTCCACAGAATGTCTCTCATAGGTGTTTCTATCCAACTTAGTCAAGCAAGATCTGTCAGATCCTCACATCTTCACAGCAGTTGCAATGAGAGTGCACACTGAATTGTTCATCACATCTTTTTAGGAGAGGCATACAAGGCCAAGCTTTCAGTCTAGTTAGAAGAAACATTTTAGCTCCCTGTTTGGCTATATGATACATTTTTCAGACAAGTCTTGCAAATTGTACTTGTACATTCATGAAGACATCTCTACTGAAGCTGCCTACATTTAAATACAGGTTACTTACACATTAACAGAAGATTTGGTTGGAGTATTTTTCTCCTGTAGAGGCCAGGTAACACTGTTGCATTGGGATGCCAGTGGAAGTGGTAGCTGCCTAAGACCTTGGCTTCTGTGATTAGCAGTTGTTGCACCTGTTACTGCACTGGTGTGCCAGAGGAAGTAGGCAAGTAGAAATATAGACTTAATAATAATAATAATAATAATAATAATAATAATAATAATAATAATAATAATCAATAATCAATAATAATAAAGGAAAACAACTTTAATAACAGCAGTATCTAGGTATCTAGATAAGATACTAAATAGCAGGAAACAGTGGCAATCACAGGGCTCAGTTTTAGGTTCTTACTTTAAACTAAAATCTCAGTAGGATATAGGTAAACAACTTCCCAAATACCATATGTCCTAGACCACCTTAGTCATTCCTTAGTGATTTCACTTTCTCAAGGAACAATGCATCTCCCAGCTGGTTCATCCAGTCTCTAGTCCCATTTTCTACCCAAGAAAAACAGTTGTACAGAGCCAGAAAGCCATGCAGACCTCCTTAAATCTGTTTTAAGTCCTGTTCTGTTTTGTAAATCCAGTCCATTTTTAAGCAGTGGTACAAATGCAAGATCTGACTCTAGGCTGACATATCAACATAAAAGAAAATAGATTCAGTGGCAAACATAGAGCAGTCACCATTCCCTCACATACGTAATTTTTTTTTGTTTTGTTTTGTTGTGTTGTGTTTTTGAATGGTACACTACATTCAGATACTTCAAGGAAGCTTCAGTTTTACATTGTTAAAATTTTCTCACTTGTTTCAAACAGCTGCAGCTGTAGATGCTCCCATGGCAATTAAAAAGGAATAAAAGAAACATGGAAAGGGGAGCCTTAGACACCACCTGCTTCTAACAAGCAATAAGAAATCCAGGTCTCATAGATACCCCAAATACTCAGGCCTCTTATAAGAAAGTCAGATCACTTGTTTGGCAGATACAATTTTTCTCAGGAAGTGAATTTCACTGCAGAAAAAATACAGACACCAAAATTAAAATATATACCTGTAGTCTACAAGACTAATAAGAAACAGAATTGCATCATTAGTCACACACACAATATGAAAATAAATTTCACTTCATGCCAATGTGTCAGGGGAAATAACAATAAACCAACATTTCTGTTTTGATTCTTAGAGAGTTAGGGTATATAAAAATGATCTTGTGTTTATTAATACACATATAAACATACACTGAATATCTGTAAATGTATAAAGATGTGTGTTTGTGTATGAATATGTAAGTCCACATATATATAAGTGGACATAGATTGGATATGAGTGAGATAATGCAAGTAAATGTCCATGGTTACCACTTGATTTGCAAATAACTTGCCTTGTCTTATACAATATTGAAAGTAACCAGCAACAGTTTGGAAAGGATAACAAGTTTCAGAATGCCAGATGTTGTCAGCTGTGGTTGAAGCATGTATTTCAATCAATGTGAATTAATTTAGGTCACAAAGGTCTTTGCTACACAAAAGCTTGAAATTTTGGTACTTCCTTTAGTAATGAGGCCACAAATACTGTTATTTGCCTGACAATTGAATGATAGGATTTCATTTCTGTCTTTGTGGTATAAGTTAGAGTAACTCAGTGGGGTATTTTAACACCATTTCAGGGTGTTTAAAAAACTGCAGATCCAGAATTTCAAATTTCACACAAGTTACTTTGCTTTGTATGTTTGACCCATTGGATTTAACAAATATACTGTTCCTGGACATTCAGTATAGTACACAAAAAGCTTAGTTCGCATCCCAGTGAGGAAACAATAATCACTCCTAAAAGCGTAAGTTCAACTGATGCGGGTTTAACACCCAGGGAGACTCTTTGAAAATACTTCGAATTGTACATCAACACAAAAGGACAGAAGATCAAATTTTATGTGGCACTGCTGAACCTAACGGAGTCACACTGAAAGTAAGTCAGCAGTGACCTTGGCTCAAATGCTATATGCTGTGAAATTAAACAACCTATGAAGACAGTGCATCAGATACAAACATTTACTTCCTCACTAAAGGGAGACAACAATTTCAAAGTAGAACATGTGTTAGCTTCCTTAAGCAGGGGTTACTAGTGCCTATCACTTATTATGAATGACACTGGAAAGCAATGATGGTCAAGAAACTACTGCTGCACATGGATTATTAAGTTAACAGAAAGACACTGAGAGGCATGAAAAACCAAAATAAATTGATTGTTAAGCACAACAACACTTTTAAATCCCTTTACAATATGTATTTCACTAAAATCACTGCTTTCCTTACTTTAATTAAAAAAAAAAAAAAAAAAAGTGACTATTCTCATTAGGAGATACCTTGCCTATAGAGAATTAACTGTATGGCAATATAATATCAGATAGTATATTTTGTTCCTTCAGAGGAACTGTTTCTTGGTTTATTTCTGGATATTATGAATATTCATATTGTTACCTGGGCTGACCTTTCCAAAGTTCATACAAGTTCATACATGGCCACAACACAATTTTAAAGGAGATCAAAAAGCTGCCTGCATGCTCAGGACCAGAGTCCTGGGTACGATGCACACAGAGTCTAACAGATTTTTCTGACAGTACAGCCTGTACAGACTGTAGCAAGGATTTATTTATTTATTTAAGAAATTCAAATTGCTTACTCCCATGGACTTTTTTTTTTTTTTTAAGGCCATTGTAGTTTAGGTATACAGTTCATTACTTTTAGAAATAATTTTATATTTTGATAATATTTAATGTAATATTTTTGATAATATGTAATGTAAATGTAAAGTATTTTTTATTAAATGAGCATTTTTCAGTGATTAAGATTTTTTTTTTAATGAATTAGTATAAAAAAATTGCAGATAGGGCAGCTTCTCTAAACTACCATAAACAAACAATTTTTTTTCCTGGATTCTATTGATGCCATACTTTCTTCTAATACTGTGGATTACATGGCGTAAAACATTCATATGAAGGGCCTGAAAAACATTGAAAACATGACGATGTTAGAAAATTTCCTCCTCAAATATAAAATTTTAGAGGAGCGTTAAAATTCATATACACATATATATATATAGGGTGTACATATACTACATGGACAATGCATATGTACTTGCACATACATATACAGAATGATATACATATATATAATATTTACATTCTTTGTGTACAAATTGCTGAATAACTTTTAGAAAGCATGAAATCTATTTCATGCTTCAAATCTATTCATCAAATCTATTCATCAAATCTATTTGTTGTTTTGTTTCTGTTCAGTGTAACATAAAAATATGTTCTGAAGAGAGGAATTACCCAAAGATTTCAGATTCAGAAAGAGAATACCAGCCTGCTGCTGCTGTCAATAATGACTTTTAGCAGAGTCTTCCTGGACTGGATTCTGTACATGATTAATCTACTAATTATTAATTCAACCCCTCTGAATTACTGTGATGTGAATTCATGTGCATGATGTTTTCCTCTCAAAAGGAAGCTACCTATGTTATATCCTGTGTCAAAGACTTATTCTGTTAAAACAATAGTTGGCTCAATGAAGAAAATTGAAGATTCATGACTCATTTTAGAGCTGCTTTTTTTTTTTTGTTTTGTTTTACTTCTGTAGTGAAGTTAGTGAAGCATAGTGAATTACTACCCTTCTCAGAAGTCCCTCTACAGCTTCAGTGCACTCCCTTTGATAATTTGCGTTTCAGTAATTGCTGCTTTGGCACTTTTGTAGGTCATATATAGCCTGCTGAACTTGTGTTATTCAATATTCACATAATCAATATGAAACATTAGCACATACATACAGGATGTGTCTAAGGCGTGGTCCTATTGAACTTTTTTTAATTACAGGGATTCCTAGAAGTGCCCTTTAATCCTCTCCAGATTTTCAGATGCATAAGATTGCACAAGATGCAACAACAATGACATTCTGCACACACCAAGACAGAGGTCTTGTAAATCAAATCACAGTGTAATTATCCTTTAACACTCAACTCACCTTCATTATTTATTAATGCTTTTAAGAAACTGCTAGTGTAGTCTAGTACTGCAGTCATTTAACCATAGAAAGTTTTTCTGAGTATACAGTTCTTGGATAAGAACTTGCTTTTCTTGGCAAGGAAGCACGGTACTAATTTTTACAAGAGACAGCTTCTTGTTCATGGGTGTTTATTTACCCACAAAGGTCTTGAACTTGCTCCTCCAAAGTCAACTAGAGTTTATCATCTGAACGGAAATAGTGGGTCTGGAAGCTAAACTAATACAAAATTGCTGTCCCTTGACATTGGAGTCAAGAATTGGTAGTCCTAATAGTAATAAACTACGATAAAAGTCTCTTAAGGACTCCTAGTGCCATGTATATTAATTGTGGGCTATTCTGAACTTCTTGCATAGTTGAGGAATATATTGCAAGTGCGATTTGAAATGCAGACCTGGGAATACCTGTTGAAGTCTTTTTAAAATATTGTTTTTCATCAGATTCAAGATAAGAAATTGTATTTTAAATTATACGGTGATTAGATTAATGAGACATCATAAAATCATTGCATATACATCTACAGAGATAACTGCTGAATGCATTGCCAATAATATTAGAATGTATTTATAATGAATAATTAAGGTTTAAAACTTAAAATGAATTGTCTCTCATTATTTTGAGTATCCAATCATTATGAAGTCAGTCAGCATTATTTGTTGTATCTCTTTCTTACATTTATTGAGTAGTGGAACTCTGATCAAGACCCTCCTCTTATTATGTCAGAATGTTTTGACTTAAAAATGATTAAAACAGGATTTTGCATTTCAGGAACTGTAATAATGTCCTGTTCTTCCACAGTACTTACAGATGTACTGATAGTGGCTCTCTTTTTCTTTCTTTCTTTTTTTTTTTTTTTGAGGGGGGGAGGGCAAGGGAGTGGATAGCAGCAGCAGGGCTGAATGCAGTCTATGTAGGAAAATGCTCATCTTAATCAAACATTATTTACTGCTGAGAAGCTTGGTTCTGAGATACTGTACAGCAAGTGTGGCTTAGAACACCATTTGTTAGCTCTCAACTGACTTGCCATTTGAAAACCTAATACCTACATGCATAAAATCTAGTGAAAAAATATGTTAAAAAATAATATTTTTTTAGAATAGTCCCAAAGTTTGGAAAATAGTAGTACCTGTTACGTGAATCTAGTAAAATCCATAGGGATATTAACACAGTAGCACAATATGCTTCCATTTTTGTTTTCTAATACATTTTAAAATTTTAAGTCACTATCTTTATAATGAACATTTTGGAACATTTCACATTATGCATGCATATATTAAAGTTAGTTATCAATATTTTTAAGCCCTTTTAACAATATCCAAAATACCTATAGAAGATGAGCCGATTTTTACTCATAAATAGTTGATAATTTTCTCGAAGCTCAGAGACTAACATCAATATTAATTTTAATAATGCATTATATATAATTTAATAAGTACAATAAAGAGCTCGTTTTGATGGCATAAATAAATTTGTATGGGAACAGATGAGAATGAGAATGAGAGCTGCTACTTTACACTATTAACAGTTAAGTGTGATTTGGATTTTTAAGCAGTGGCCAGAGCAAACAGATGTCATGCTATTCATTCCAAATGTACTGTTTTCTTAACTATCTTAACTGTCTATAAAAAGGATGATAATAAAGCATATGAAGTATAGAGAATTAAAATGTTATCAGCATCACTTTTTGCTATTTTTGTCATTCAAATGAGAATTTTATAAGAAAAGAAACTTATTTGATATTTTAGGATAATATTCACTAACATTAAAGATAATTAATGGAAATAGACAAAAAAAAAATAAAAAGTGAGTTAAGTTAAGTTGAAGGTACTGTGGATGTTGTTGCCACAGAAACGCTCCAATTATGCTTCCTTAAGGGAAGACTGTTTACAAAGGAAAGAAAAACAGAAAAGTAGAAAGAAGTTCTGGAGTGGGAAAAAAAAAAAAAAAGCCTTATTTGGGAAGGCTTTATTTGGGAAGGCTTTATTTTATTAAAAAGGCTTTATTTGGGAAGTAAGTGATGAAGGTATCTTAGAGTCTTTCTGTTCAGCTTGGCTGAGATTCTTTGACAGTGATATCCCTAAATTTACATTTCTACTTGTGAGTTAGGAGTCTCCATTCCCAACAGTGTTGGAGGAGATTGAATTCATGAGGTCAGTACATCCTTGGGAGCTTTTCAGCTGTCACCTACCAGGTATCATGGTTGGGAGAATGTCTTTGTGACAGCAGGGTTTGCCTGCCCTTTTATTATTTTGTTTCGCTACCACTTTGGCTACTTTTTCTTCATGCCAATTTGATCTGCTTCCCATTTCATACTCATTTATCAGGTTTCTTGGACAGTAATTGACATTTTGCATGGAATAGTTCTCGTTTTCTATTTTAACATTTGTTGAGTTTAAGGTCTAATTTATGAAAGGAGATCTAAATATTTACTACCTTCAGACACTTTGAGAGTCAGCTTCCATATAAAAGTATTACTGGCTTGCAATATTTATAATAGCCCTGGTCCTCTGTGCATCTTTTCTACCTAGCAATTAGACACATTTTTATCATGAAAATACATACATTTTTAATGTTTGATATATACTTACACTAAAAAATGAGCCAAATAGAATAATTTTTTGAGTTTATCCGTTCAGCGTAACTTCAGTATTTCCACTGGCTTCTGTCTTGGATGTTTGCTGTATGAACAGCATTATCATAAAAAAAATCAATAGAAATTGCTGTTGAACTTAGAGATCCATGAAACAATATTACTGTGCATTGAGAACTATTTTAATGGTCTTTGGAAAAAATTGAGTGTTCCCTTTTCTGTTGACAAATAAAGCACAAAAATTATTTTAATGTTAATTATTTTTAATGTAAGAATGGCCTGTTTATGATAAGTTTTGTTGCCAAGATATGAAGTCAACATTCTTGTTCTGCTTAAATTGGTTTCCATTGGCTACATGAACTGTATATGCAAGAAGAGGGCAAAAAGCTATTTATTAAACATAGTTTCAGCCACAAAAAAAATGTTTATAATTTTGGAAAATAACAGGAAATTTGTCAGGGTTACATTTTTGAACAATGTAGAGTTTTTGTATGAAAATTGCCAGAGAGGCGCAAGGACAGAGAACCACTAAGGACAGACAGCTGTGAGGTAGCTGTTTTTGCCAGTTTTGGCAACACAAACGTGATGAAGATAGAGATAGCTGTAAGGCTGAACTCTGGTTCAGGAAAGGGTGAGATCAAGGGAGATGAATGTGCACCATGCCAGCACACAGATGGCATCCAGGTAATCTACGTGGAGGCATGGCTAGAGAACAGCATGGATGGCAGAGAATGGCAAAGAGCACCAGAGGCTGGTGACAAGTATCAAAAATGATTCAACCCAGGGTTCATTAAAATAGACATTGCTGCAAAGAAGTTTTACAAAGAAAAGATTCAAACTGCTTCATTATTTTTATGTCTTAGGTATGATGATCATGTCCCTTATCTCCACCTGTTCTGGTAACTCTGCATGCAAATGTGCTCTTGAGCATCTCTTAGCTGCACATGTTGCCCTACAACTGAGTGGCTGTTGTGACGGGCTGCAAAGGGTGCTGTCAGGATGAAGGCTGGATGGAAGGAAGAATTGTTAAACCTATACTAGATGTACAAAGACAACCTCAGTAAAGCTTTACATTCACCATGTGTGTACACTGAACTTACTGTGCTGTGCTCATGCAGCATCAAGGCACCTGTACCAGAAGTGGACCACATCTGAAGAACAAGGGGCAGTGGAGTTTGGGACTTTTGCATTCAGATAGGTAGACTGATTCAGTAACACCAGGAGGGAGCTCAGCTGTTTCATTAGATACTAAAATTGGTCTGTAGCTTTTGTAGATCATCTAGTTCCAACCCCCCGGCCATGGACAGCGATGCCACACTCTAGATCAGGTTTCCCATGGCCTTGTCCAACCTGGCCTTCAACACCTCCAGGGATGGGGCATCCACAACTTCTTTGGGCAACCTGTAAACTGTGGATCAACATTTTTCTTCTAATAGGGAGGTCTCAAACCCTATCCAGTTCCAATAATCCAACTCCACAAAAATTAAATTCTATACAATAGATTGCACATCCTACAAATACAAAGTGTGTAGGATGTACAAACGTGAATTGTATAAAAGTGGAGATAATAATTTAATTCTGGCTTACAGAAAAGGACACTTCCTTCTCACTCAACAGCAGCACTTCCAGCAGAAGTCTTTTGTAACATGGGGCATCCTCATATAGCTTTATTTATTTTTCCATGATCCAAGAGGATGACAGCACAAGGTGTTATGTCCTCAGTCAGCAGCTGTGTAATCTATATTTGCAGTGTTCAATTTCTGTATCTATTTTGCTGCTCTCTTGCTGAACTTACCTCCTGCTGGGTACTATATTAAGGAAGAAATTTATTTTCAGAAAGCTGACAGGCCCTCCGTTTATCTGTTGGTAAAATTATAACTTTTTACCTACTTTTTAATTCTAGAAAATTTATAACTTCAAACCTCTTGAATCTTTCTGTTTAAAGAAACTCTGTTCATGTAACTTAAGGAAAGACAACAAATTATGAATATACTCTATATTTTTTATCCTTTAGATTTTTGTCTTCTTTATGCCTTCATAGTAGTGCTAAATGTTGTATACAATCGAATATCAAACAATTATTTTTACACGACCAAATATCAGAAGATTTATCATCAGAGTTGGGGGTGACCTGTAACAATATCTTGCAGAGAATTCAAAATTATTTCAAAAGGCAAATGAGGAAGAATTCCCTTTTTTGTTTGTTTGTTTGTTTCCTCCTGGGAACCTGCATTTACTAAGGACTTGGTAAACACAGATGTGAATGGAAACTGACAATGACTGTAATCTTCTAAGAAAGTCTTTGATCATTCAAAACACAGTCATTTCAGATTTTTGCTATTATTCACTTGAGCTACTTGACAAAAGATAAGAGTCACACATTTCTGAGCTGTCTTACCTAAATTTTCTCTAGTAAAAGGAACACAAGCCCAAATACAAACCTGCATACAACACTCCAGGGCTTTTGTTTTGATCCCAGTGGTAGCATCCACACAGTAGAAGTATTACTTCTGTTGCTACTGATATAATCAGGCTTGACCGACTAGATCTATTACTCTGAAACTGTTCTCAAGATCAATTGTTTTTTTGTTTGTTTGCTTGCTTTTAATTTCTACTATCTACAGTGTATTTTTGTAATGATAATAATGACCAACTTAACAACTTAGTTCTTAAGCTATCTTTTGTTCAGTTAAATATTTCTTTTTTTTGTTGTTGGTAGTGGTGATTGGTTGGTTGGTTTTAATTACTTCAGAGGGACACTCAGAGTTCTTGAGTTCCAGTTTTATTCATTTAGCAAGATGTCCAGCCATTCTGGTCCTTACTAGACATACAATCCGCTAGATAAAGTTTCTGTGAAAAGTGATTATTTTAGGAAACCTAAATAGTACTATCTGGTAGATAAATGTTATAATGAAGTAATTGTTGTTTTGGTTGGCTGGTTGTTTTTTTGTTTGTTTGTTTTTGTTTTTGTTGTTTTTTTTTTTTAAGTCTATTTATACATTCCTTTTTTTTTCCTTAATTTTATTGTTGCTTTGCAAGTTTGCTTTACTACCACATATTCCTCCAAGATGATGTACTCACTATCATCTTCAAAGTGAGAATATAATTCATGTGTTTTTTTTCTTTTTTTTTTTTTTTTCCTGACTGAAACAAACAGTTCCAGCTATTTAACACAAGCCAATGACCTATTACAGAAGTTGTGTTGGTTCATATCATTTGTGCTTTTGCAAGGGTAGTGGCAATTTTTACTTACATAAAGAGAAAACAGACAGTAAGTGGCATTGATACTCTGCACAACCTTGCCTTTAGAAAAGCTTATATCCATCAACCCAGTCTACTGTAGTGTCATCTCGGAATAATCCCTCAAAATTTCACTAGATTTGGGCTTTAGGTAAAATCCTCAAAATTGCCCATATTAGAAATCTTTCAATATTCATATAGGTCCTGCGCTATTTTTATATTCACTCACTGAACTTTGTATAAAATGAGACATTTTTATGACTATGTCTACATTAACAGACTTCATGGTACCATAAAAGCTAATTTGCAAAACAAAATAGTTATTGTCAGAGACCCACGATCTACATGTTTTTGTATGACTCTAGCTTGGACTAGCCTTAACCTGATCCTCTAGAAAAAAATGGCTATTAATGATGAACACTTTGAGCTCAACTCTTAGTTTAGTTTCATACAACGAAATACTATTCACATGCTCCATGTTGTGAACAGTAAGTGGGGAAAGTTGAAAGATGAACTTCAAAAGTGCAAATCCTGATCTTAAATCTAAGTACTAGCCTAGATGTTCCCTCTGGGAAAACAAACTTTTCAATCAACATGTATCGCTACTCTGTTTTCTTCCTGCCTAGGGAATTTTCGAATTTTTCGAATGTCGTATCCTTGTATAAAAGAATGGCAAATAGGAACATAATTGTTCTTTCTTCTGCTTTCATTTTTCTTTTATAACTGAATTATTTCCTCATTTGTCTCTTTTACAATCAAAATTTAGATTTCATGAATATATGAAAACAAGCTTACATGCTATTTGTTCAGCTGTAGTCTCGAACAAGAAACACCTCAATGAAATGTGATTTTATTTTATTTCTTTTTATGAAGAATGTTGTGTCCCTGCCATCAGAAATTCTTAGGCACAGGTAAATTTCCCGAAGTGGAACTTTAAGCCAGGAAAATTATTTTATCCTAAATAACTCTTTTATAGAACCAAAGTACTCCGATACAAAGAAATAGAATTTTGGACCAAAATAAATAGTTTTTTTTTTTTTTTAAATGTATATAAAAGTCTTTTATTTAAGAGTACCTTGAAAGAATCTAAGACTCTGGGATTTAAGATGGAAAGTAGCTTTCTTGTACTAAATCTTTTTTAGGTATGAAAGTCTTTTGAAATTCAGTTTAAGCATATTAAAAAAAAAAAAGTTATGGTAACATCATTAATTTTCTTTTAATGATAAGTACATTTACATGTTCAAATAAATTAATAAATGATAAACAAAGATATTTGTAGCTTCCATTGTATTAGTCATTCACAGTGCTAATAAGGAGAAGTAATACCATACCTAATTTAATTAAACTAAATGTTGTTGTCTTAATTTATCTAGCTATTGCAATTTAATCACCGTTAAATGGGGATCATCATTTAATTAAAATTGAGACTAATTAGCGGTTTCAGTTGTTGTTTGTATGAAAGATGTTGTTTTTCATGGAAAAAGCACAAAATCTTTTATGAGGTAAAGAAAGCACTTACGACATTGCCTTAGGAACATTTCCTTCCAATTAAACCATTCTCAAAACTATGAAAACACATTATTATGTTAAACAGAAGGTTAGAATTGTTCCCTGCACTCCACCCCCATCATACACAAAGGGACAGAAACAGGGAGAACGAGAAACACCAATGTTTGGCATTGAATTTATTCTCAGGAATCTTCCCACTCCATTACAACTTTTCATATTCCTTAGTGCTCACTTGGTAACACTGTGCAGGTGCTGGGGAAAGGGTTTGTGGGCTGTGGAAAGGGTTTGTGGGCTGCGGAAGTTTTCATAAAGGCTCTAAGAGAGAGAAAGCTGGCACACAGTTTTCCCTTAGTTCAATGCTGGAAAACTCCAGATAAGTTCCTGGTTCCAAAACAGGGATATCATGAATCCCAATATTTTTTTCTCAGCAAAAATATGTGCTTTACTGGAGCTGATGAACTAGATGGGTCCTTACAGAGTTTCATAATTGTTTTCTCTTTTCTTTCTCCATCTCCTTTTCCCTTTTCTAATCTGAAGGTACCCAATGGTAGAATGAGATTTTGAAAACCCACCAATCTATGTGTTGATTTCTTTGTAAGCTTTGTGTCATTAAGAGACCCTGAATTTTATCTTCTTAGAAGTTACTTAGATGATTGGAGGATGGGGAGAAAAGAAGACAGTACTAAGGTGAAAATGCACAGTCTACACCAGCTGTTCCTCGTGATTATCAAATATGAAAAGTTTCAGACAGATTTTAAGGATATAATCACTGAGAGAAAATAGGCATAAAATTCTCTGTCTGAAGAAAACAAGCAAAGCAGTCTCATGGTGATTCTTTTGTAAAGTCACATTAAGTACAGATTTGCATTAAAAAATGTAAAAATGAGTTCAACTTAGAAAGCAGAGTACTGTGGATTATAAAAGAAAAACAAGGCAAGGGAATATTCAGAACTTTCATATAACATTTTATAGGCATCCTCAAAGCCTGTATCTGAAAGCAGATGAAGATTTGATAAGTCTGTATAACTGATACTCTTTTCTTAAATATATATCAGATGGAATAATATGGAAGCACAAGAAAAGGAAAGTTTTGTATCATTCACTGAAGAAATTGATACTTAACTCTTGAAAACTCCAGCAGCTTGTTGTGCAATCCACTCTAGCCTTTGCCTGTCTAATTTTGTGTTTTGTTTATGGTTAGTTTGTTTTTCTTACTATTCAGTTACTTACAAGTTTTATTAAAATTATAAGAATTAAAAATTAGGTATATTCTGGAGATAAAATTAAGATACCTGTTGGCTATCTTGCTGGTGAATTGCTAGCTGTTCAAGACCTAGATTTCCTCCTTTTGTATGACTGGCATCTGGGACATATTGTCAGACCTAGAATGTTACACAAACAACTGTAATATGTTCTATCAATTGTTTGACCAAAATTAAAGGTATAATCAGAAAGATATGGGCTTCTCTGCAACATCCAGGCAATTTAAGGATTTTGTGAACTCTGTTTCCTACTCAGCTACTTGTGAGGTAGGACTAGAGGAAGTGGCCTTAAGCTGCGCCAGGGGAGGTTTAGGTTGGAAATTAGGAGACATTTCTTCTCAGAAAGAGTAGTCAGGCATCGGAACGGGTTGCCCAGGGAAGAGGTGGTGTCACCGTCTCTGGGGGTGTTTAAGGAAAGGTTGGATCTGGTGCTTAGGGACATGGTTCAGTGGGTGACACTGGTAGTAGAGTGATGGTTGGACCAGGTGATCTTGGAAGTCGTTTCCAACCCTAATGATTCTATGATTCTATGATTTTCAATATCGCTGTGTTTCCTAACTGCAGTTTTTGGGGAGCCTTTCTATTTCTGTACAAGATATGAGGGTACAGTGTCATCAACTGAGAAGTTACTCAGAGTATCACAGACACTTCTGACTTATCACAAGAGTTCTGACTTTTCTTCTTTATTCAATTTATTTCATAGAATCATAGAATATCCTGAGTTGAAAGGGGCCCATAACTATCATCGAGTACAACGCCTGGGTCCCCAAATGTTCACCCAAAAAATCAGACCATGTGTCTTGAGTGCATTGTCCAAATGCTTCTTGAAATCCAGCAGGCTTGGTGCTGTCATACTTAATATGCATGCAACCATGAGCAGAGGGTATCAGAGGGCATAATGACAGGATTTCCCCCTCTCTTTGTATTTCAAAGTATAACTTTATATTATTCAGCATGTCAGGAAGATTTTCTGTTTCATTAGAACTGGTTGATAAAGGGTTTTTTCCCCTAGGTTTCCCCTTGACCTGAAAAATAAGCTATTGGAAAACTTTTGTTATTTTCTACTTAAAAGAAAGAAACAAATTTGTATATCAACATGAAGTGTTTCAGTCAAGATAAAGTAACAAAAATATAATTTCAAAACAAAATGATTTCTCTTCAGAAGGTGTCAAAACACTTCAGTAACAGTTTTCAAAATTCACGCAGTTTTTCTACTGCCACTATTTTTCTGTTGAAAAATAAATTGCAGATAGGTTTGGATCACCTACAACTCCAGTTTGGGAATTTTATTTTCTCCTTAAAATAGTATTTGGGAGAGGTTTTTATTTATCCAAACTGGATTTTAACTACTTTCATGCAAGGCGAATTTCATGATTCAGTGTGTTCTCCTCCCCCAAAAACAAAACAAAATAAAACAAAACAAAACAAAACAAAACAAAACTTTTTTAGCTCTTCCCCTGTGTTTTAGGAGCACTCCAAATCTTCTGAAATATGAAGAGGATGTGATACAGTATGGTTACTGAGGATAGCATACATTCAGGGAATTATGATATTACAGAGTATTTTATCAGAGATTTTTATAGCAAAGGAAAATTGAAATTTGACTGTATAAATATTTGTGTATATGCTTACCTAGCACATATACAAATAATCTGTAGCCTGAGTAAAGCCAGCTTCTCAGTATATTAAGAAAAGCCTAACTGAACACCCAAAAACATCATACATCTCATCAAATAAATGTGTGTAAAGATTTTTCTACAGCAGCACTTTAGTAGTCCCACACCAGAGGATTTTTTATTATTTTTTTTAAATTGTAGTGGTGAAATTACAATGAAATTAAGAGCTTTCAGTGCTTGTGTGTGCTAATAGAATTCATGATATGTTTAATAGTGGAGTATGAAAGCCTATAATCCATTAAATTTAACCTGTAAAATCTCATTTTTTAACTAAAGAGAGGACAGAACATTAAGGTTAAGAGGAAAATAAAATGAAAAATAGAGTACGGTAAACGAGAGACAAAAAAAAAAAAGAAAAGAAAAAAAAAACAGAAAAAGCAATAAACAAGGGCAAGGAATATAGTAAAATAGATTGGCAAGTACCTGTAAAACTGCTGCCTAGGCAGTACATTGCAAATTACAAGTCATGGTCTATAGACAAAGCATTTGAAACAGCTGAGTTATCAAAAGGACTTAGTCCAAGGCTTTAAAGAGGCATTTTGTCATTTTATGGACAAGAAAAAAAGAAATGTTTGCAGAGAACTGCAAATGAAAATCATAAAAATACACAGGCATCAAGTCTGCGTTGGGATAGAAACTACTCAGGAGGTGCAGGGATGAGCACTGCATAAAGAAGTGTTAGCATTTAAAGTGAAAACTTAGGGATAATGTGTCTTCAGACAAATTATACACAACCTATACACATCAGATGTCATATCATATTATGTATGCAATTCAAACACTACATGGAAGTCCTTCTGTGATAAGACACTAGTACTTCCAGAGAGACTATTGAAAGGGAAACATCTCAAAGCTCCTTAAGTGTTCAACCTTAAAACAAGAAATAGAGATTTTTGTTTTAGAACACATGATTTTGAATATTAAGTGGATGCATAACCATACCAGTAAATCAATGTGTGTGGAATGAGTCTGAGCCATCTGGGGCCAACTGATGCAGAATGGCCTGTGTCCTTAGTATTAAACGGCCTTATTTTCCAGACCACAGCAATTGGATGAAAATGCTTATTAGGCATTACTCCTGAGCTGTATTTAGAAACTGTTTGGGAGGATGCTTTTTGTCGTTTGCCAAAACTATTTCATGGGCAGTTCTTGCTGTTCAAGTATATGTGCAATCACAGGGCAGTAATCCTGTCAAGATTAATTTTATTAATTTAAACACACAAATAAATTGCCAGAAACTGTGTTATGAAGACAAAGCTCTAACACATATTACATCAAAAATCTCTATCCTCACACAAGTACTGTTAAGCTCCATGCACATTAGTCCCTTTAGTATTTAATTTTCACATCATGTTTTTTCCATATCTGACAAAAAGGGACTTCTCTGCAATGCAGTAGGAAACAGAAAGTGATTTTACCCTTTTAGACAACTAGACAAGACATTTGCCAAGCCTCATGACTTTTCTCTGAGTGGCTTTACAGAGCCACTGCTGGTGAGCTTCTCACAGTGGCTTGCAAGCTCTTTAGCAGCCACCTCCTTCCAGTTCAGATCCTTCAACAGTTACTGGACAAGCTGACAGTCTCAGCTGGAGAGTGTTGATTTGCTTCTAACCTTTCAGTAGCTAGATGTGTTATGGAAAATATGCTCTAGTATTATAAAATGATTATATAGCTACTCTTTCAGAATGTTTCAGATTGCTGCAAACACAGACAAAAGCATTGTTCAGATAAAAAAAATATCTTTTTTACCGTTGTTATAGTATTTGAAAAGTAAAGATGTAGGTTCTTCTTCATCTCTTGTATAATCTCCCTCAAGAATTCAGCTATTACAATAACAGTTGCAAAAAAAGGCTTATCTATTTATTTACTGTCTGTAACCCCTCAACCCATCTTGAAATTCTCCCACTACTCCAACTTCATGGTGCATCAAAATTCTTTTTACAGCCTCTAGGCTCCATCTTTTTTTTATTTTTTTTTTCTCTATCCTTGTCAGGTCAATGTTCTTTAGATTGAATTTCCTTTAGATTGAATTTTCAAACCTCTGCAGAGTCATCAGTTCTTGATTATCTTCCTTTGCAGTACTATTGAACGTAAGCCTTGAATCCATGTCTTATTAGGAACAATAAAGATTCAAGAAATCATCCAACAGTATAGCTATGCTAGAGGTTGTATAGCCCTCAGAAAGCTTGTCTTTGATCAGTGAGCAATCGTAAACTTTATGTTGTCTTTCACCTCAGGCACAATAAGGGTGGAGTTAAATGCTAATGATGACTGAGACAACAGTAACCCTGGCCAGAGGCTGTTGCTACTGCAAATATGCAAGAGTGAGAATTGATTTAGTGGTATCTGTTTATCGGAATTTGTATATGGGGAGAAAAAAAAAAAAAAAAGACTATGGTAGAAAATTGCAAAATCAACAGAAATCCAGAGATGCAAAACACTGATAATTGTGTTGCTGAGAATAATTCAGGAGAAATGAAATCTTTCTTTGAAGGAGGCTGTCATGTTTGGACTGCCAGAGCAGCTGCTTCTTGAAATTTAATGTTACTGCTCTGGAAAATAGAAACTTTAGTGGTAGGCTGTATTGTATTGGAACAATATCTCAGTCTGTTCATGTGTTCCCTGAAGAAGGGGGGAAAAAAACAAGTAAACCAAAACTTGCAGGGCCCTGAACATTACCAGCAATGCTACATAAAAACTCACTCCGCGCCTTTAAACAGTATCTTATTCAGGTAATATAAGTATCTACTCTACCTTAAAATATTATCTTGTGTTTTAGTCAAGCCATTATCATTGATAAGCAGATTTTTAATCAAGGAAATAAGGCATAGTTAATTATGTGCATGAGTTGTGCTTTAAATTACTCTTATTAGCTGTGTTCATCACCTTCCAGCCTGCAAACTAGGTGTGACATGGCAGTTCTTTCTTTAACTGCTGCTTACAGAGATTACAGCGAGAACCAGACTTAATCCAATTAGCAAACAGTGTCCTCATGTGAAAAGTGAAAAACTGCTGACAGTTGCAATGACTGCCATTAGTGCTTTTCAGTTAGGAGATTCTATGATTACGCAGCTTGACATCCTTCCAGTTACAGTGATAGCCTGAAGATACTCTGCAAAAGAAAAAGATTACAGGTGTAAACAAGGTCTATTAAAAAAAAAAAAAAACTGTAAATGATACAGTCACTACCGTAGAAATATTACAAAGTTTGAAAAGCAGTAAATGCAGATGTGGGATCATAAAATGTCTCCTTTAAAGTAGTATTTTTTTTCTTTCCTAAATTATTTGTTAGAGATGCATTTTTTTATGAAATATATAAATTGTAACAAAGCAAACACAGTTTATTTCCATTAAGGCATTTGCTTACTTGGCCAGAAAAAATTGTCCTCAGTATGGGGCATCAGATTCTACTTTTCTTGGAAGAGAGACCTCCAGGAACACAAGTTTTGGAACGTCCTTTTTGGGACGTTCCATAAAGCCTCACAGCTTTTTCACACTCATGAAAATCTGTGAAAAAAGAGATTGACAGCTTTAGTCTTCGTGGGAAATTCTCTATGCTTAAACTGCTGCAGGTGGCCTCTATGAAAAAGGTGTCCACACTGATTATAAAATAAAGCCTACCATCCATTTTCCATGGTTCAGTGAGCATTTTTTTCAGGTTAAGTTTTATCCAAGACAATTAATTAATTTATTTATTTTTACCTTTGTCTTTCATATTTTATATATCTCATGTTTCATCTTTAGTTGTGACTATTCCTATGGTGCAGAAGTCCAAATTTAAGAAGTATTCCATTGTTTTGATGGATTCCACTGTTTCTTCACTAAAAATTTACAGCAGAGGTCTTCTGCGTACTGTTGGTCAGACACATAACGTGTGGGTAACACCTAAAAGTACCTGGAAAAGAAAAGAAAAGAAAAGAAAAGAAAAGAGAAGAGAAGAGAAGAGAAGAGAAGAGAAGAGAAGAGAAGAGAAGAGAAGAGAAGAGAAGAGAAGAGAAGAGAAGAGAAGAGAAGAGAAGAGAAGAGAAGAGAAGAGAAGAGAAGAGAAGAGAAAAGAGAAAAGGAGAAAAGAGAAAAGGAGAAAAGAAAAGAAAAGAAGAAAAGAAAAGAAAAGAAAAGAAAAGAAAAGAAAAGAAAAGAAAAGAAAAGAAAAGAAAAGAAAAGAAAAGAAAAGAAAAGAAAAGAAAAGAAAAGAAAAGAAAAGAAAAGAAAAGAAAAGAAAAGAAAAGAAAAGAAAAGAAAAGAAAAGAAAAGAAAAGAAAAGAAAAGAAAAGAAAAGAAAAGAAAAGAAAAGAAAAGAAAAGAAAAGAAAAGAAAAGAAAAAAAGAAAAGAAAGAAAAATGAAACAAAGCAAAAACAAACAAACAAAAAAGAGTGTTCCAGGATGTATTTTTCAAGAAACTTAATTGTTGCGAGCTGCGGATGGAACAGCCCCTAATCCAAGAACAAGATAACAATGCTAGACATCATGGGAGGACCACTTCAATTCATTATGATGAGTGCCTTTGCTGTCTGTATAGAATCAAAAGCCAGAGACATGGAAGACCAATATCTTCCTGTGTCCTTATGAGGTTTTATCAGACTAATATAGCTGTACACTAATCATTATTGTAGTGAGAGTGAGAGAGTAGTGAGAGAGTATAGTGAGAGAGTATAGTGAGAGAGATGAAACTGTTTAAGATGTATAAAGCATATTGCAGGGAATGATGAGAGCTATAATACAAATGTATATGTTATCATAATATGAAATGCAAACAAAGCTGGAAAGATAGGAAGCAAATTTTAAGTCTAAATTTTATACATATACTCTTCTTGAAACTCATTAGCACGGTTTAGATGTTTCATGGGTGTATCCTCAAATGATACAGAGAATTGCATAGAATTATCATCTAATCAAAATGCAAAATTCATTGATTTGTGATGTAATCAAACAATAAAGTTTGAATGTGCTCATAAAAGTGGAATTGAAAATAGATAAGACTTTACAGTAAAGGTCCTTCAACAGCTAACTTTACCCTAAAGTCCGATCTGATACAGACATAATTATTAGTTTAACAATTTAATGAAATCTCATGCAATCTGAAAAGGTTAATCAGTTCCACTTACTGGACTAAACCCACATGAAAAGAATCTCAGGTTTCGAAAATGTTACAAAATATGGTACACACAGCATTCAGGATTTCTTCCAAAGGCCTCTGAAAATACAAAGACAGCAGTGATCAGTTAGGATATCAGTTTAAAACAAACAAACAAATCAGAACAAAAACAGAAGATGTCTGCATAGAGAAAATACAATTTACTTCCTAAGAAAAGCTGTAATAATCACTAGAAGGATGTTATGTTTTCTATCATGATTTACACAAATTTGATGGAATCTCACCTGAGCTTGCTTTGAGTTGCCTAATAGTAATGAAATTTCATGCCTCAGCTTGTGAATCATTGTCTGAAGTGTAGGTAGGGTTTATACCGTTGCAGATCATTACTGATAATTAAATAAGCTATTGTAAAACCATGGTTACTAGCCTTGCATATTGGGAAAATAAATGCTTTTGTGTGGTGATAGGATTTTAGAAGGTATTCCATTTAGCTACATTTTAGTAAAGAAGAAACAAAGACTTTGAGTAATGAAAAGTCAACTTTGCAAGTCATTGTGTACACCATTGTCATTTTCAAGAACAATGGCCATTGGACTAATTGTCATTGGAAGTATGAAATTGCAGGCTGATCTATCTGGATAGTCTCTCTTGTAATGTTGAACTAACACTTTCCACAAAATAACCCAGGACATTGCTGTATGAATGGATTAAGACAATTCTGCATGTCCTCTTTCTTATCCAAATCAGATGCTCTGAATGAGAAAAGACTGCTGAAAAGCAGAAGAATGTTTAAACTAGTTAATGAAACGTGCTGTTAGGTAAGGCAGCAGTTAAATATCTACCGCAGAACTACTAATGGGAGTCCTGGTTCGTCTTTATCTCCCTTACACACACAGTCTTTTGCACTTCATGTGATCCTACATCTCATGATGTACATGACTACGTGGCCCTGCACCTTCTTCACCCTTATTTCTTAATCCAATTATATTAGTTATATCTAGTTATAACTATTTGAGTGCATTAATTCAAAATCAGAGTCATCTTACATGACTTCCATACTGAAAATTATCTGTATTCAGCAGAAAAAGAAGACATAAACCATCTGCCCTAGAATGCACCACAAAGGCACTTCACAGACACATCAAATTATTAGAACGGAGAAAATTGTTTTCAATTTCAGTCAATAATTGTAGTCAGATATGAATCTCTTAAAGTTATTTATATTTTTTCTGGAATAAAATTAAGGAGATGAAGATAACTAAATAGGGGAGAAGTATATTATTTACATTACTATTTCACTCAGAAGAATTGCATTTCTCTACATTTAGGTTCTTTTTTATTGTATGATTATTTGTTTGACTATTTAAAAACATAAAGTTTGCTGATAGTATACCCACTTCATGAATTTAGCATATTTTCATAAACGTGTTGTCAGGGCCAGCCCATTGGCAACCAAGGTCTACCTGCAGCAAGGTTGCTGCAGGTTATTTTTGAAGTGCTGAAGAAGAAGGCAAGCTGAAAGATTACAATGTTGTATTTGGCTAAGTCCAGCTGAGTCCATACTGCTAAGTTCAGACTGCATAATCAATCTTTCAAGGTAACTAAAGGAACAGGGGAAGGAAGAGGAAGAGGAATTCCTTATAAGCAATTTTCTCTAGCCTGCTTCATTTGTAGCCTGTGGGCATATAGGCCAGATTTTCAGTACATTAGCATTTACATGGAAATATCCTCCAGGAAAGCAATCCTTCAGAAGCCTACAGCAGGCGTAGAGATCCCCATTTCTTTTCTTATCTACCCTGTGGCCTCTGCAAACAAGGTTTCAGGATATTATGAATGCCATTTTCAATATTGGCCTAAGCAAATTGCATTGAAATGATTAAGAAAGAGTTGCACCTCAGGGCTATGTACAGCTGGTGACATTCATAACAGCTTGCACAGAGCCTAAGGTTGTAGGAGGGACTTGGCTGGCACATACTAATTTAAGGATGTGAAGGCTATGACATTATTTGTACCAGTTCAGCTCTGTTCAGTAAATGAGGACCCATCTACCATTCATTCTGTTGCCCTCCATGACTCCTTGCTCTGGGATAAAGAATGGAGAGAAAATAAACTGTATATACTGCATCCTTTCTCCTATTTGTGTGTCCTGGTTCCAGTTAGGACAGAGTTAATTTTCCCTCATAGTAGCTGGTAGGGTGCTATGTTTTGGATTAGGGTGAGAAGAGCGCTGATAACATGCTGATGTTTTAATTGTTGCAGAGCAGTTTTTACACCAGGCCAAGGACTTTTCGGCTTCTCGCTCTGTCCTGCCAGCGAGCAGGCTGGGGGTGCAGCAGGAGCTGGGAGGGGACAGACCCAGGACAGCTGACCCAAACTGGCCAAAGGGGTATTCCATACCATCTGACATCATGCTAAACAATATATAGGGGTGGCTGGCTGGGGTGGGGGTGCCGGCTGCTCGGGGATAGGCTGGGCATCGGTCAGCGGGTGGTGAGCAATTGCATTGTGCATCACTTGTTCTTTACACATTATTATTATTAATACTATTATCATTATCACTATTATTATTATTATTGTTATTATTATATTCCTGTCTTAATAAACTGTCTTTATCTCAACTCACCGGCTTCACTTTCCCGTTTCTCTCCCCCATCCCAGAGAGGGAGGGGGGAGGGTGAGCGAACGGCTGTGTGGTGTTTAGTTGCCAGCCGGGTTAAACCACAACATTGTGCTTACTTCAAATCTCTATGAATGACAGTAATGGGAACTGAGGTCTTTATTCTCTCAGAATTTCTAGTGCATGTAGACATTTAAAATTGCAGAACAGAAATTTATTAAAATTGATGCTTACAAAAATTCTATAGGTACATTTTGAAATCTTAGGCAGAAGTCCCAGAGTTCAAATTATGGAATAACCTTCCTGTTAAGAGATATAATTGTAGTATGTTAAATGTTTTTGCTATTGCTTTGTGTCTCTTTGCACAAATTTGCATTTACAATTAAAATAATAATTATTATAAAAAAAAAGTGGTGATGTCAAGTTCTTCATTATCAATTGTTCCTCTCTTCCTCATTACTGCTGTTTCCCATCTTGTTCATGAACCATAAATTCTTTAGGATCTTACCTATTTTATCCTATATACATTTAACACAATGATTGTTGTTAAATATCAGGTGACACATTATCACCTGAAACCAAAAGGTTTCATTGTAGCACAAATATTTCACTGTAAAAGCTAATGGAATTGAATGAATGCTCTTCAAAACTCTAGGGACATACTGAGAAAGGAATATTTTTTATCAAAATAGAAGGACAAAAATATATCTGTGGGTACAGAGTGATTTATTATGACCTTCCTTTATAGTTGAAAAACAATTATGCAGTTTGGTTTCAGATCTAATCTATTCATTTAGAGTGAAATTATTTTATTGAGAAGGGAAAGAGTTACAGAGGTAAATAGCAAGGCTAAGAAGTCTGGAGGCCTGAAAGAGTACTAAGGAAAACAGTCAATATTAAAGAATTCTAGAGTTGACCTGTTTGCAAAACTTTAGCTGATATGCTCCTTCATCTGCTGCAAACAGGATCTGTTACACCACAAAAGCTGTTATTACCTAAAATGACTCCAGTCTCACCTGGCGATATTATTTTCAAGATTTCTGTGATGATCTCTCTCACAGCAACATCCTTATATACCAAATGCATCTACCGTGTGCAAAATCAGGTGCAAATATTATTTCTGTTTTAAACTGAAGAAATGTGGCCTGGGGAGAATGAAGCCAGCCTTTTCGGAAAGTTTTTCTGTTGTGTGTATAACGACATAAAACGATTAGCCTTTCAGAAGCACGGAATCATCAAAAGGAATGTTCCAGTCATTTTAATTCCAAGTGTGAGTTTTTATTTCTAATGTAAATCAGGACCCAGACCAGATATGAGTCAAAAATAAACACTTAGTTACTGCTGCATAGGTTTTAAATCTTACAGAGTATAGGTGCCAGAAAAAAGAAAGAATTGTTCCATTATATAAAATTGTGCAAATTATGTTTTATTAAAACTGTGAGTCAGCCTTAGAATTTACAGAGCCAACCACCAAGAGAATGAAACCAGAAGTGATCAGCCATTGACCTCTGGGTGGACCAGACTCCATCTCAGTTTCTTGCTCTTCTCCACCCCTTTGTATATTTTTAAAGTGTAGTCACCAAAAGGACAGGAGAAACAGTTCTGCTGTTTAAGGGGTACTTGTTTATGGGTTTAATACTGTTTTTCTAGTCAAATGTTATGCCCAGTGTTCTAGTTAGCTGCATGACATGGGAGCCAGGATTCTATTCTACAAAATTTGGGAAGAGGAAAAAAACATCCCTTAAATTTATGAGCAGTCTTGTGGTAATTTTCTTTCATTGAACATCAATGCTATTTAATAGGTCTTTAAGTTTTAGCGCCTTACTTAGGAGCATTTTACAGGATAAAACCATGAAAATAAAGTTGCCTCTCAGATTAGACTGGAATTAGATCAAGTTTGATTAATATATATTAATTTTGTTGGATTTGACTTTTGCTTGTCATACTAGGAATATTAGGGAAATTCTCACACATGGAGTTGACATTTTTTATTGTTCAAGCTGAAAAGGCTTGTTTAAGCTGAAGGTTGTATTCTCAAACCTTATCTGGCAAAACAATGTGATCAAAAGATGTAGAAGGTACACCTTTTTATCAAACAATGCATCTGACTTGTAGGTCATTGGAAAATATGTTACAGTACAATTACAGTAGTTTATTTCATGGGATCAAAATCAATGCAATTTATATTTTTGACCTTTACACATTTGCAATTTTATTAGACAGAGTCATATGGATCTTATATTAGCTAAGTCTATGTTATCAGAACAGCCAAACACTTCAAATATTTGTATCCAGTTAACGGAAAAAAAATGTCTACTTCTAAAAAAAAGGCAATCATCCCTTACAGTCTTACCCAAGCATGCTTTCTGTGTGCTACTCTTCTCACATTTTCAATGATTTACTCCACATTTGCCAAAATCTTTAATATAGTCTATTGTATTCACAAATGAAGATGAAAAGATTAGGACAAACTCTCTATAATGAAAGGCTGAGCTAAATCATTTGTTGGCAGAAGCTGGTCATTGTATCGCATCATATGCAGGAAGTTCCTCCCTACTTCTGGATATGTGTTACAAGCTACCAGCTTTCTCTGCCTTCTGTAAGATCTGTTTTTCAGATTATCATTCCAGCTTTCTCTCTTTGATCTTTTAAATAAAAGTGTTTAAACAGCTTTTACGCAGCTCTTCATTAACTAGTAGAAAAAACGTACTCTGTCAACCTTTTGAAAACCTCATTTGATGGAATAAAGAACATCTCAATATTTCAATGATTAATTATGACTGCAAAAGAACTTTGATTGGTTTCACTCAGTATTTAAAAAACTGAAGTATTTACGTGTATGTTCTTCCAATCTTTTTACATATCTACTTAAAAGAAATTGTTCCAAATAAATCATCAAGTTACATTACATTCAGCAATGGTCATTTTCCTATTAATAAGTTTCAAGTCAACAGAAATTTCATTGACATTTTTCGGTACTGATTCTGAGGTGGAAGTGGAGGTTATTCTTGAAGGAGTACTATTGAAACTAGCACAAAAATGAAACTTGTTAAATACTGCTTAATGACAAATGAAATTTGTGCTTGCGTTTCAGACATTTCATGGAAATGGAATTATCTCCAAAACCTACAGTTCATTTCCAATCACACATTGTTCTTCAATAATATAATAACAATTATATAAGTGCTTCATCCAACTATATTTTCCCTGTCTTTAGTCTTGTTTGCAACTGTATTTTTCAGCCAAGGATTCAGTCAAGCTGTGACACTGGTATTAAGACAGAGCAGTAAAGCTGATAGAAAAAACAGCTGATACAAGCCTCCCCCCCACCCCCCCCCGCCATGCTCCCATGTCCCCTTTTCTTTTTTTTTTTCCTTTAAAAAGATAGTTCTTTAGCAAATCATCTGTCTTTCCCAATATATCGCAGACAGAATTCCAGAACGTATTGCTTTTTTTTTTTTTGTTATTTGTTATGCTAGTCTATTTTCAAAAGTTGCAATGTTTAACACATATTTGACATTTCCTCAAGGACATACAGTATATCACACAAAAACAGGGTAGTGAATCTCATAAACTTAATGACTGCTTAATTTTTAAGAAATGTGACTGACTTCCACTAAGTGCATGCAGCTTTCAGTTTCAGGTCAAAAGCATCCAAATCAATATTGCAAGAACTTCCTTTTAAGCCTATAATCAATGCTTGCCAATGCTGAATGAACATCAATTATTAACAATGGATGTGGTTTAGGTTATTTTACTTATATCTGCTTTTAGCGTATTATAAAGGATTGTTCCTGCTAAGTGCATCCATTACAGAGGTATCACAGCTCAGAACATAACAAAAAGAGTCAAAATTACTGACAAGTAATGTTTACTAGTCACATCTAACCCTGTCTGGGTTCTAAATTTTTACCTAAGTCTCTAGACCTTCTATTAAGTCTGCATGTCCTGGTTGTTGAGTGCATGTTCCACAAGAGAAAGTGAAGAAGCCTTACTGCAACATATGAACAGATCACAAAAGATATACCAGGACCCTAAGAAATAAGTAAAGCATCATTGCTTTGTTTCCACAGTGACTACAGCTACACCGTCTCTGCTTTCTAATTTTGAACATTTCCATTACCTTTCTGTGCCATGACATCAGAAACTTTTGGTGGTTAATCTATTTGATAGATGTCCCTTAATACTTCAGCATGGGTCATACTGCATATCTGGGTCAGTCAGAAAGGCTTTCAAATATGTAATATAAGCTTTTTTTCTGTAGACAAAGGGGAGAGAGAGACTCAAAAAGCAATTCACCCCACTTATGTTAGTCAGTCACATTAGCACAGTATAAATTATCCCTGCAAATTTCCACTTTCTCCCTTATTTGTAAAGATAAATTACAAAATTCGGACTGTAAAAGAACAAGCAAGCTCCACGACTGTTAAAGCTGTGAGACAAATATCCTTTGGTGTCAGAAGAATTAAGAATTTGATATACTAATGGGAAATAAAATAATTTATTAATATTGAAAATTCTTTCATAAAATATTAAAGCTGAAAATCAGCCTTAGCCTTTTAGTTTTAAAACACAGACTGAACTAGCCCAGTTTCCAGTTTTGCCCTCTTGACACAGTCTGTCCCAACATCCTGTTTACAATTTCCCTTCCTTTTTACCCTCCAACTTAGTCTTAAATTCTAGTTTCCAACACTGTTGGATTCTGAGCATTCTCTGTTTTTTTCTTTTGGCTTCATTCAGTTTGATCATCCTACTGTCAAACATTGGTTGGGCATTGGCAAATGAATCAATGAAAGTGCAGGACATTAAAATTGCTTGTCTCCAGTTCAGTGACCTGGCTGTAGATCCAAACCCAATACAATGTCGAAATGTAATTGCACAAAATTCTGTCCAGTGTTTTTCTTCTTTGGGTTTATCTGTGCTCAGGAAGACAGTGAGGGAGATTTTAATGGTGGAAGACAAAAGATATATCCCTAATAAAAATAATCCATTAGAAAACTTTGGATCTTAATTAAAAAATATTGAAAATGCATCGAGGAAAACTTTACCCAAAAGTTAATATATGCAGATTAGTATTTTGAATACATTTGTATTGTTTTAGTTGTAATAGTGAAAGATCAGGCTGAGATTATTATTCCAAATGGAAAATAATGCCAAAGCTTATTAAATAACTTATTTTGATGAACAGTATAGTCAGATCTCAAAGTTAGTTATTGAGAATAGATGTTGAATGTCTTTAATGAAACATGATGAAATATTTAATGAAAAACAGAGATATAGAAGAATAACAAAATAGTCAACAAAACCTAACTTGTCCCATATAATTGAAATAACTTTGGATTTGATGTGAATAACTGACAGTCAGAAGGCACAGATACTGAATAATTTTCCTGGAAAATCCCAACTGCCTAAGAGGAGTGACATTATCTCTACATGACATAATCAGTAGATGTGATGCCTCAACTGGTTGCAGCCAGGGTAATTTCTTCCTGCAGAGTGCCTTCACAGGACAGCACTGGGCTCTTATTCAGCCATACACTTCCCACAGAGGCCAACAAATGTCACGAATGGTGGCAGTGCCTTTTAAGAGATTTTCTTGTCTCTGTCTGAGAAGCTATGCTTTAAAAGAAATGGTGATCAGTAAACTGTGGAGACAGATGATGTAATCGATGACATAAGTGTCTATAAAATTATCGTACACAGCTTAAATGAGGGGAAAAGGAAAAAAGAAAGAAAGTAAAAAAAAAGATCCTAACCCCACCATCGCAATCCTTGACCATGTGCCTTGGTCTCTACTCCTCTTCTGAGATAGAGGTAGTTATGCAAGTCTGATGGCTATGCAGAGACATGGTTCCTCTCTCCAGGGTCACTAAAGCTCCAGATTAGCTGTAGTCCTGTATTACTCTGGCACACACAATCTAGCATGTACTCCCACCATTCAACTCTTGCATTTACACAGGGTATATATAAACAAGGAGAGTTTTAGAGCAGACATTTCACCCTCCCTGTTAACGTCAGGGGTGCAGCTACACCTGTAGGTAATGGCAGTCTGTAGCTCAAGGCTCTCTAAAGGCAAAGACTTATTCTTCTCAAAATAATTTTAAGCATTAGCACATGTACTGTTTTGCTTAATATGGCAATTCTGGAAAAACTGCCATGAGCACATTATTAGAAGTAGCAGTTGAATTACATAGTGTGAGTTTTTATACATATACTTTATTTATTTATTGAAATATTAGCTAATACACAGAATATTTCTTTCCAAGTTGATTTTCTACAATTCAATTTATTATTTTTTCTTGATAGGCTTCTATAAACTATGTCTAAATATATTCTTCTCAACAGGTGTACCAGTGGTTTTCTAACTCCAAATGTGAGACATAAAAGCATCATTGTTTTTGTTTGTTTGTTTTCCAATAAACATTTGACATATTGTATTTAACTTCATTTGTTTAATGTTCTTCTGTCAGAACTGGCTTTTCATTGCTTCCATTTAAGAATATCTGCAACACTTCTGTGTTCCATGTCCCCTACTCCTAAAACAAAACATGGTTTACTTCTATCTGAAGAGTAGAAATGTCAGATGTTATTGCAGTGATATAAGACATATAAAGTCCTTAAGATATGAGTAGTTCAATGCAGAAAAATGATAACAAGTAGCACTGGAAAATACTGTTAATTCAGATTAACATAAGAAAATTTTAATTAGCATAATATATGTAATTTGCCAGGATACATCAACACATAAACTACAGAATTAGATGAAATTAGGTCAGACTGGAATAGCAACACTTCTTTTAGAAGATGTCATATGCATTTATGTCTAAATTGTCTTTTAACACTAGTTTTAGTGATTATGAAGAAAACTTGAAAATGTGAAGGAATAACCAATCATTGAAGACACAATAAAAAAATAAAAAATAAAAAATAATAAATAATAAATAAAATAAAAAATAAAAAATAAAAAGGAAGAAGAGAACTCCATTTTCTTACTCTTTGAACAAAATATTTTGACTGTCATTTCCTCTTCTCCTGTATTTTTCTGAGACGAGTGACATGATCATATTTAATTTGAGTTCCAGCTTAGAGTAGATTCACAGAGACAAATAAAAAAAAAAAAAAAACACCTATTCAAACTCTCGGTGAACAATAGCCATGAGTGCTTTGGCAGTGAACTTTGTGGGCCTCTAGTGCAGACCCAATGTGCTTACAGCTCAGAAAGGCTGTGTGTCTCTAGCTGTCTGCTGCACCCAATATGGGACCTTCCTGTGAAGGAGTTTACATTATTTAGCTGGCCTGTTAGATATTATGTCCATGAAAGTTTATACAATTTATGTCAGTAGATAACTACTGCGTAGAGTAGTCATTATGTTGGATGAGTTTACATGTGAACTAAACTCTGGGAGACTCAACCTATCTCCCAAGCCATGCATCTAGATAGTCTGAATGTTAGCAGAGCTTGAGCTGAACTTGAAATACGGGCACAACAAAGATCTTCACTCTGGATATCACTCATTCACCAAAAAGTAATGGAAACTATGCTTTCTGTAGAGTTTGATGTGTGGATTACATGACTATGTTTTTAATGTCTACCTCACCTCCCTTGGTAAGGACTATCTATATACTCAAGCCAAGGAGACTCTGATTTTGTTTTCAAGTTTTTCTCCATGTTGTACAGATTAGGAATGCTTTTTAGAGCAATATATCAGAGGCATAAACATCAATGATATATGGCAACCTGTTAGAGTAGGAGCTAGGTACTAAGATACCAAGATTCATTTGGTTACCTGCAACTAGGTCTGAGGAGTCTACTTGGTCATATTTTTTAACATTTGTAAATTGGTGAATTTAATACGTCAGCTCATCCTAGTTCAGTATGTAGGTGACACTGGGATAATGGCAGATTTTGATTCTGGATTTGGGGTACTCTCCTAGCACTTCAGCCCCTTTACAAACTAAGAAATTATATTGTTCCAGTATTTCTCTTCAGACTCACAATGTTGCTATATGAGGTACATATGTATGTGAGTACAACTTAGAAAAAAAGGAAAAATCAGAAAAAAAGGAAAACCACAAACTACCCTAGAATATTTCACATTCATGATTTATTAAAGAGAAGAAAGAATTAAGTGTAGGTATTAAATGCACAAGACAAACACAACAGAGATCAGTTTTTGTAGCAGTCCTATTTAGAAATTCCCAACTTTTAAAGGGCAGATTTTAAGTAAATGTAAGTATAAATATCCCCCAACTAAAGAAAGGAATGAAACTTTAAAAAATATCAATGGAATAAAACAAAGGAAAGGAGAATGAAGCTGATGATCAGAATCATGTTACTTTCTGATGTAACTGCAGTGCTAGTCATACCTAAACAAGATATGATTATATATAAGTCAAAGAACTCCGAAAGTGGAAAGCCTGTCTGAATTTGACAAGAATAATATATATATATATATATATTCCCTTAAAAATATATATATTTTTCAGACTTAATGTTATATTTGGTATTCGGAGGAAAAATTATTTGTTTTTTCAACTATTTAATAGTTTCACCCCTGCACACCAGTTGAGATTGGTATTAAGCATATAGATACTGCATTAGAATCTCCATTCTTCAGCTCAAGCAAACAGTTGTTTCTTCTTTTACAACTGTAAGTTGTGAGCTATAAATCAACCATTTTATGTACACTAGGTTTCTGATCAGGCATCTGTGAAAGACTTTCTGTTAGATCACTTGACCTCAGATAATATAATCAATGGGTTATTTCTGCTTTGCCTGATCCTAATATGACAATACTAGAGTTAAGATGGAAGTTATTCTGTCACTGCAGTGTAGTCTGATCAAAAAAGTTTACATACTTTATTTCTGAATGAAGACAATTTCTGTCACACTGCAGATCAATGTAACAAGGTAAAAGCAGAGGAAGAAAAATAGGTCCTCCAGAGCATAAGTGATGTAAATTTAAGGTATTTTTAAGGTTCTTTAAAAATATATATATATTTTTAAAACAAAACAGATATAAAGTCATCTCCTAGCTTTAGTTCATTCAGCTATTGGTATCTTATCCACCTACAGAAAAGCAGTCCTGAAAAAAGTTTGAGCTTGATTCTGTAGCTAATGGTCCTCTGCTGACTTGCTGAACTGTCAGGGCTCTGCAGCCTGTCAATTCTCATGAGTTTCCTCAAGAAGGGAACAATCTAAATAAAAATGTATTGAACTGGGAAGACTCATTTTTAGATAGGAAATTTCTTAAATAGATAGTCAGACCTTACCGCAGTAATCCACTGGGAATCCAGGAGGAAGAAAAATAAATAAATAAATAAATAAATAAATAAATAAATAAATAAATAAATAGTTCATTGTGATTTGATGAATCTGTCATTCTGAATCACAGAAAAATCAATTCTAACTTCCTTTGACCAGGCTTTTTCCCAAATTTCTCCATAATCCCAAACTAAAACGTAACTACTCATATGGAAAGATGTATTTTATAGGATCAAGAAAATGTCCTTCTTGATTCACTTAGAGCTTGACCCAGTGAAAGATTTAAGGCAAACTGAAGTCAGCGTGGGACTGGGGTAGAATTTATATGCCTTCTTCACAACAGTGCTAGACTATCTAGATGCCTTTTCACACTGATTATCTTCCTTCCTGAAAGTTTTTGCAAATTTCTAATTTTAAGGACAGGCATATTTAGACACATTTTGTATGGGAAGATATGCACTCATAACTTGCATCAGGTCCACCATGATACTTCAGTTTACTTGCTTCATACATGTAACATATCAGAGTAACCCAGTCTGGCAAAACAGAGCACCCATTTGGGATTCATCCAAAGACATTGACAGGAAAAAAGAGAGTAGAGCACATTTTTTTGCCATAATGGTTCCCTGATAAAAAAAAACATTGCTCAGGAAGGAGAAATGTGAACACTGGGATCTCTCAGTTACCATGTTTCAGGAAGACAGTTAAACCCACTAGCATTTTCACCCTGATGGAAAATGAATTTTTACTTCTCTTATTGAAATATGTGCATTATGGAGCCATAGTTATGGGCATGCAAGAAGCACAAGAAATATGGTTAGACTCAATTAGTCACTTCAAGTAATACTGATCAGTTTTCTGCCATATTTATGCATTTTAAATTGGAATTTTAAAAAGGCACAGGAAACAAATAAACCAAAAACACAGCTAGAATTATGCTGGTTGATCTCAGTCCCTCATCTATTTGAGTTATCTCAAATAACTTGGAAACACTGGGAAATGTGATCAGTCAATAGCTAGAAAATTCCTGATGATCTAAGCTATTTTTTGTAATTAACATTGTTCTGATATGTGATTTCTCTTGATAAGATTGTGTGGAGATGTTATGCTTATCTCTTGTATGGGAAATATCCAGTTTTCATGCTTTTTTTTCCTGAGTCTTCTTTCCTAATTTGTCTGCTGAATATATATATATTTAATATTATTTTCTTTAATTCATGTAATGTAATTAGTGTGTTTAATCAGACTGTATGAGACCTTTTCTCTGGAAAATGTAGTTTTCTGTGCCCTAAACTAAGTGCAAGTTTTTATTAATCTTCTGTAGCGATGTGTTTGGATTGTTTTTCTTTTTTTCAGGAATTTTCTGTTTCTGTATATTTGTTATCTTTTGCTATATTTCTGACTCTGCTGTAATATGTTATTCTTGAATGGCTGTTTAAGTTCTGCAGCCTTCCTCTATTTCTTGAATATTTCCATCTTGCTTCTGATGTCATGCCCTTGACCTCTCTGTTTTCTAAGATGTAACCTCAATGTTTTCTAAGAATTTCGACTCAGGCTTCCTGCTACAGAGACATAGATAATTTTTCATAAGGTATGCTTGGGCATCAATCTGTATTCATTACTGTGCCTCACTGATGTCATGGATTTGGAGTAGAACTGACTGATTTTTATTATTGGATTTCTTAAGATAATTTAAAGTTCTAAATTCTATACTCTCAAAAATATCCTTTCTGATAAACGTACTTGTCTTTGATCTTTTGAAATACCTCTTGCAGTAATAATAAACTTTTTCTTCAAGGTTGTCAACGACAGAAGTGTTGTAGGGAGCTGGCATGCTGAGCTCTGTTTTTTGTTTCGTGTTGTTTTCTAACATAATTTAAAACTAAATTCTTTATTAATACAGCCATATTCCAAGATGGATTTTTAATATGTATTAGACAAGTGCTTTGATATTAATGACCTCAGTTACTCTATGAGTAAAACCTAACAGACCTTCAATGGAAAGTCTATGCCTTGCTAACCTAGTTGCACCTATGCTTTGTGAGGTTATAAATTGAGCAAAAAAGAGCAGGATTATTGTTCTATACTGCTTCAATGCAGTAGCAGAGACTAGCTTGTTTTCCTCTATTTGTCAGAATTGTTTTTGGGGTGGTTTCTGTCCTGCTGCCTGGGAAGACATCCTATTTTCCATTTGACCAGTCACATATACAGCCCATTTGTTGTCCAGTCCCTGATGACATGCTGAGGCTTTGATTCCCCATTCATTCTGTGATGAAGTCTGACTGTTGTGTTTTTTGTTGTTGTTGTTGTTTTTGTTGGTTTGTTTGTTTTTTTTGTTACTCTCTGTATTCTGGAGATGGCTTTATTTCTTTTTTCATTCCTCATTTTGTAACAATGATAATAAGAATAACTAGTACTAGTACATTGTAACTAGTTGGTGGATGGTAATGATGATTTGCTCAAACCTGAATGGCAGGGACCAATTTTGTCCTGTGACTGAAAAAAAAAAAAAAAAGTGTTAATATTTACAATATAAATACTACTCCATGTAAGAATTCATAAGCATAGAATAGACTCTTGATCCATCTCTTTTAGAATATATGTTTGAGCAGATAATCATATCCTGTAATCATTATGACAAAAGTTTTGAACAACAACAAGAAAAAGGAAACATGGTTCATTCCTTTTAGAGATAAAACCTTTCCTCTTCCTCACTCTACTGTACCTATAAATCACTCACTCTGCCTCACTATAAATTGTTTAAGATTTAGAAGAATATAGACCCATGCATGCTTTTTTTTTGAGCAAATCATTGTTCTCATCCACTTTTTTTTTTTTTTTTTTTTGGCAAGAGAGAAAAAGAAACCAAAGTAAGAAAGATTCACTAATTTATATTCACTAATTTATTAAATTATGTGTCTCTACATACACTAAAAAGAGCAAAGCATAATCAATGTATGAGTTACTTCACTGCATTAGTCGTCCAATTTGATGAAGTACCAAACCTAGGCACCATTTGTCAGCACTGGGAAGTGAAATATTTTCATTGTGTTTAAGGATCAGGTCTACCATAGATTTCCCTTGTGGAGAAGATCAGTTTCCAATGAAAGCTGAGTAATCTGTATTTATTGACTGTGAGATTCACCTACTTAAGCTTCTTTGGAATATAGAATAAACCATAATCAGGGTAAAGCACCAGTTAATTTATCCAGGAGATAGCCATCTCTAAAGCAGTTTCTTTGCCATCTTCACTTGCTACACTGACCTTTGTAGAGGATACAATTAATCCTCTAACATAATCAAGAGTAACAGCTGATATCCCAAGTACACAGTCTTGTGTTTAAAAAACATTTCTCTCCCTGGACTATATGTTCTATAATATGTATGCACATATTAATATACATCTAAACTATTAAGGTTTCAGTCACTTTGGGGAGAGGGGAGCCTTTCTGGTTGTAAAGTGAAGAACGGAGTCAGCTCACAGTAGGCATGATTAATGTTTATGTAAGTTTTAAAGATAGCACTAGTTGAAAGAGTGCTCTCTATCTTATGCAGGGAGAATCTCTTTGAATCTGTATTTCATTAATCAGTGCTGTCAAAAGTGTTTGGTGATTTTGAGCACTTCAGCTTCTGTGTGCTTAATTTAACTGGGCTTCGTATTCAGAAGATGGAGGTTCTGTCTTTTCTAAAAATCAAACCTTTCTCAAAGTCTCACTTTGGGAACCAAAAGTATTATGGATGTGAAGTATATTCTTCCAAGTTTAGCTGCTTGAAAACTAAGTGTCTAGTTTGAAGCAGTCATCCAGCTCCCTCTGTAGCTGGCAGGGAGAGATAAGTGCAAGCTAAAGCAGTGATATGAAAGCTGAAAAATACAAAATCTATTAATGTAGCTGTACAAGTGACATAACAAAGAACCCAAGAGCATGATTACCAAGCAGACAGAAAATAGATTAAAAAGCAAGATGCCATTAAAGGTCTGAAAAGGTCTACTCAAACACCTGTGCTGTTGTATTGTAGGTTGGAAGATGTATGTAACCAGTAATGCACATATATGATCTTTAAAGATATAGAGCATGAACTAACATATTGTGCTAATTGCTAATACTTTTGTGCATATGGGTATTAACAAAGTAAATGTCCAGACCGATAATCAATAGGACATCAGTACCATACAATAGAGGTTAATCATTATAATTAAATGCATCTGGGGAGATGGAGAACCTGGAACATCCAGAGAGCCCAAGTACCCCAGGAAGCTAAGAGTGGTCAGTGGAAGAAAATAGCTGGGAGTCAGCAGGAAAACATCCAATCAAAATACCTTACAAAGCTGATCCATCCAAAATAGATTGGAAAATTACTCTTTGTAAATTGTGATCTTCCACTGATAAGAGAGCAAGGCTAATTGGCTGGTTTCAATTAGTATCTTCACTATTTGGGGAGTGTTAGTGCAGCTCAGGCTAAGTACACTGGAAGGAGCTTCTGTTGCCAGCAGAGCCTGTATTGGCATCCGCAGAGCTGTTATATTAACTATGCAGCTTAAGAAACAGCTTTAAAACTGAAATCAATGTTTAAGTTCAGCACACACATGCGGTGTAGAGACAGATACATGAACTTAGTCATCTTCAGATCGTAGTACCTATGAAGAAACAAATTGTGCTTGAAGACAACTAGAGACTTTTTTGATATTTTGGTCATATACATTGTACTACATTGAACTTACATTGTAGGTGAATTCATTATTCAGTCTTTCTAAGATTGCTGCATAAAATCAAAAGAGTAGGAAAGAAAAAAAGAATAATTTTCCTTCTGGGAATATTAGACATTTAATAGATATCACATGTTTATCAGATAGACAATAATTTGACCTTTTACTTTATGATGGAATACTTTCTGACTTTCACAGGCTTGTTTAACCAGTGTATTTTCTTAATTACCTTTCAGCCCACTAACACCTCAATCATCCCAATACCAGTCCATCTGCTCTTCCTTGTGTTACACGTGAGATGAACTGGAATAATTCATTCCAAACAGAACTGCAGAGTAAATCATTTGATGGGTTTCTAGTGGACTTGAAGGTCAAATCTCAAAATCTCTGAAGAAATTTGAATGAAAGTAAGTTCCTATCATTATTTGAACACAGTGCAATTTCCAGACTTAATTAAAAAAAAAAAAAAAAAAAAAAAAGCTCCCACCACTCTCAGGCTCTTTTTGTACAGTGTCTGGCTTTCACTTTTTATATTTAACAAATGTAAACTGTACAAACTCTCAGATGTCAATACACGTAACAACAATACTGTTTCATAGCACAATGAAACTCAGTGTGGTCCTGGTATATAAAATAACAGCAAAATCAATGTCTGTGTTGTTGGGGTAATACATATTAAGAGGTATTATATAAGCCAATAAAGAAATTAGGTTGTGTTCCAGATTTTGATATCTCCCTTAATTTTAAAGAAGAGGCAAGGAATAAACTTAACACATACTGTTACCTTCATTTCTATTAGCTTCCTTATAAACTAGGCTTCCCTTGAACCAGTTCTCTCCTGTGTCACTCCTGTTTTAGACTGATGTACCCTCTTAAAATAAGCAGTTATTCAGTGGTGAAAAACTGAAGTGAATCAGGCATTTTTAGTGGTGTTTTATATACTTAATTCTGGATGAGAGTTTGCAAAACATACAAGCATAAGTACATGCAAACATTGTCATTCCTACCAGATTTCTCTATTGTGTGTTTGACTTTTCCATTGAATCCTACTAGGGAAAACAGGGAAAATAAATAAATAAATAAATGAACTGAACCAACTAACCCCTTCAATAACATGAAGAAAAAATGTTTTTATAAAAAGACAAAATGATACTTATTTGGAGTCATTTTTCATATGCTTTTTAAATCCATTTGTCTTTACAACAGAACTGTGCTGTTCTCCCAGTGAAGCAGAGATGGGTCATTGGCTTTCTGACAGGTGAATTCTTTTTGGGGGGATGCACCATGCTGCGGTGAAATAATCAGCTCTTACTTCAGTTCTCAGTTCCAATTTCTCTGTTAGTGTTTATGTTAGAAGTTGACTAATCTGAGTGACTAGATCAGATTTAGATGTGTAGTTTGTATATATAGCTAGATGATATGTAGCCCACTCAAAAACACTGCATTTACATAGTGTTCATTTTATCAGTATGCATTTTACTTTCTAATTAGAAAGGGGAGATAATGTGAAATGAGTCCTGAATGGTTAGATGATTAAAAGCTCATTGTCACAAACATGAAAGATCACAGAGGCACAATAGTGTGCAGGGAACCCAAAATGCCCCAGTCAGAGACAAGAGCTCCTGTGCCATCCTCTGAGCTGTCCCAGCTGTTCCCCATTGCTGGGGAACACCCACCTCCAGCAGTCAGCAGGGAGGCTCTCCAGGTCATCCTACAGACCAGGGGCACTGCCCTGGGTACAGGGCTCCCTCTGAGGAGCAAGGAAGAGATTTAGAGACTGCACAGGACTGTTTAAGCACAGAAGAATCAAGATGGTTTGTGTTTAAGTTCTCACTGATACCTAACTCTCACGATTCATGTAGAAACTAGTCTACTAATGCTTACTTTCCCAGCTGGATATGTCCCAATTTCCTAAATATGTCTTTTTTTTCTTTTTTTTTTTCATGAATCAGATCTTTACATTCACCTCGAGTTTGATGATCTCAGTCAGAGGTTTGTAAGGTAACATTAAGCTTGGGTGAGGGGGAAAGGGGGAAAGGGAAAAATATGTTCAGCATTAATATATGTAACCTAGACATCAGGGAAGTTCACACAGTCTTAGAAAACACACACTAGCATTTACTTCTTTACAGAAAGTCTTTTGTGCTGTATTGTTAGACTTTCCTTTTTTTTTTTTTTTTTTCTGTTCACTTAATGTGGTGAGAATATGGTGACCATTCCCTGCAGGATTGCGGGTTTTAAACATAGGTTAAATTTTAGGACCTGAGCTACTTTGAAGTGTCCTTTCAAGTGACAGCAGTATGAAATACCAGTGCAGGAAAGCAAAAGAGCTCCAGGTAAGGGTTGCTACCTTTCTAAAACTGGAAAATACAAGAATTCAGAGCTGAAGCTTGGTTCTTTAATTTCACCAGGGAGCAAATTCACGTCTCTCCAACCTGTCACCTGGCTTTGTAATTCATTGGGTACCTCACACTGCCAGGACTTTCTGAGAAGTTCCTGAGAGAGAGAGGGAAAAAAGATAAAGTCAGGATAGATGTGTCCTTTGACCTGAGCATTTACACAGGAAACCTGAGGTTGCTCTGGTTAGAAGGAAAAACCGATGATGGAGTTTTGCTTCCTTCCAAAAATTCCTAAAAAGTTATTCTCTGAACACGGTAGGAATTGCATAGTGGAAATACAGATTAAGAATTATGAACAAAGAGACTTCCACAAAATATTTGCTTGATAACCTGGTTGTTACTCAGACAGTTTCACAGCTGAGAATTTATCTAAGAAAAGTTCAAAAATGTTTGTAAGATTCATAACAGTTTGAAAAATTATCAGGTCTCTTATAACCTTCCAGGAAATGTGAAATAATTAAAAGGGGGGAAAAAAGCATATTGATTTAAATAAAATTTTATTTATAATGAAAAAAATAAAATACAGAGACTCAAGTTCATTCCATTTGGTTTTCTGTACTTCACTGGAACATTCACATGGTGCATTATTTCTGTCCTCAGACTCCCTCTATAATAAAAGCAAAGAGAAAGCATAGCATTTATGCTGTCTTTGCGGTCCACTCTAGGGTACTCAAGGGTCCTTGTACCTTTTGCCAAGGGAGTAGGATGTCTTCTGCCTTCTCTGCTCATGGTTAGCCTCATTTAAAGCACATCACCCGCTTGATGTTCAAACTTCACTGCATGTAGGTCTAATGTGGTACACGCAATTGCACACACTTGCGCAAATGTTGCACATGCAACATTATCTGCCTTTTTTGTATGTGTGTGTGACTGCAACACAACTTGGGTCTCATCCCCTCACCACAACATTGTCTTGTGATATCCCGTTAGGCATCTAGGCAGCTTATGATATTTAGAGCATGTGTTGAATGCAGGGCAGCTGCAGCATGAGCCCTCTGACATGCTAGAGATTTTGGGAGGTGGAGTGTCCTACAAGCAGCCCCATCTGGATGAGGTGGGCACTGAACTTCTCAGAGGCTTTCATCTCAGAGAGACTTTCTGGCACACCAGCTGGGATCCCTGGAGCAATGTCATGTGCACATAGTGCAAGTGGTGAAGAGAACCAGAACCAGAATTTCAAAATGAAATTTGACACCCTAATCTATCCCTAAATTTTTGTGAAAGGCAAATCAGATTTGGGGCTGAAAACACTGTGTCCTGACTGACTGTGAAACCACATATCTATTTCTGAATACAGAAGTTTTGGGGTGTTATTTCTTTAGTGTTTCTAAGGAAGTAACACCTTGTCTCCAAAAAAAAAAAAAAAAAAGTGTTTCTTCGAGACACATCTGACACATCTGTGTGAATTAACGTTGAATAGCAGCACACTGGACTTCAATGTGTCTTGCTGTATCCTTACTCATGTATGCATGTATGATTTCAGTATATTGTGATTTAAATAAAATACTTTAGCAACATAACTTTACATAATGCATGCTTTCCATATGTATACATATGCACTAACTAATTTAAAGGCATTTAAATCTAAGCTATCTAAAGGGAAACTGAAATTGAAATACAAAGTCCTTGTGATCCAAAGAAAATCTTGTGTTAATATTTCAGCAGGATGAAAAACGTCATCTTTGTCCTTTATATCTGTGGAATGTTATTGCTGGCTGTAGCATGATCTTCTGTGTAGTGGCAGTGTCAGATAACTCACCTTGTCTTAATTAATTTATTTAAATATTTTTTTTTTTCAGTATATCTAATACCATAGTCTGGAAAACTTACTGTAGTCACATGGATTTAACCACTTTTCTATTTTACAGTCCAAAAGGATTCACCATCTATCATGAAAATCAAATAAATTTGTCATCATTCTCTCTTTGAGTTACAAACTCAGTATAATGCAACTGAATCTTTTCCTAGTTTTCCAAGATGGCAAGATCCACCTGATTCATTCACTTATTTATTCATCGTCTTTAGAAAAAGTAGCATGAGTACAGTATTCTAAAAATGACCCTAGAAGCATACACTGACTTGGCCAAGTGAGACAGAAATTATGTAAATGCTTCTACTTGAAAGAAATTTGAAAAGATGTGTAAATAATATATATATATATTTTTTTTTCTGGAAAATCAGAAAACCTTGCTTTCCCAATTTTAACAATCCAGTCTATCTTCCCTTTATTCCTTATTTTTTAATTGCTATTTAATTCATTCCTAAATGCTAAATGTACTTAGTAAAGTTCCAAATAAAGAAGTTCAATGCCAGCTTTCTTTAATTTTTCATTTGTATGATGTTTCAGATGCCAATGAAGTTTACTTTTATGAGACAGATCATGCAAAATGTAACATTAATTAACTGCCAAGCTGCCAAGATGAAAGATACAGAAAATTACTGATAAAGAGATGGTGGAATGATCTTATCCACATTGAGGGAAATTATTCCACAGTACAGGAATGTTGATCTGGAATTTAAGAACCAGTGGTTTCATGAGCAAATGTAAAGGCATTTCTTTGTAAGGTATCTATCTCAATCAGATAGAGCAATTGTTTTTACACCTACTGTTGCCATCAAGCCTAATGTAACCAAATATATCTTGGCAGACAGGGATCAATGACATGATCTTGTACATGGGAGGAGGGAACTCGATATTCTTACACTGAAAAAAAACTTCCCAGGTGACATAACCTCAAAACCTGAAATAAATGTATATGGAGAATTCAGATAGTATATTGATGAAAACCCAATGGCTATGAGAAAATTAATATTTTTTTTCTTGAGGAAAGGACTTATGTGTTCTTCCTATACAAGATACAGAACTGTGTACTGTATAAGAAGTGAATAATATATTGAATAACTGTTCATTATATGATCACTGTCCTACTTAACTCATTAAATCAGCTACAAAATCTATACGAAAAAAGAACACCATTATATAACAATGAATATGCATGAGAATTAAAAAAAAACGATTAGCAGTATTCAATTTTTTCTTGCGTTTTGCTTTTTATGGGTATCTCTGCTGAATTTTAATGTTTTGGGTGATTTTGAAAATCATGTCATATTCATTACTAATAGTAATATTAAGCACATCTTACAATTCCTGCTGAATAGAAATGAACTTCTGAATTGCTCATGGGTCTCATCAGGGGTTGATCATATATAGAAACTTATCTGCATAGACAATTTCTTCTTAAGTCTGGAATTCTTTTTTTAAATCTATTTTTATTTATTTTTATACGGAATCCTGCAATTTATTTTTTTCTTTAGTGATTTTTATTTCCTAAAGTAATCAAGTCAGGTACTTATTTCAGCAAAGGTCAACATGCTTCCTATTCACGTTGAAAAATCTGCAGATGAAAAAAAGTAGTCTAATCAATTGTAAACTTTAAGGGTTCTTTTAGAATAACATTTTCTATTTTATTTTTAAATTAAAAATAAATAATCTAACATTATTCTTAACAGTATTATTACAGTATTATTTACGATGAAAAATATTCCCCTTAAAAACATGCAGTCATATTTGCACAACTGATCAATTTTTCACACCCAATTCCCCACTAATGCCTGTGGCCACAGAATTGTAAGAATACACTGCAGAAATTCATCTCAGGCAGTCAGATGTAGTTTTCCCATGTGATGTTACATTACAAATAGTTCATGCACTAATAACAAATTGGACAAAATATTTAAATCCATTCAAACTTTATTACTCTTGACCAGTACATTGAGAATATTAAACGTGCTAGTTAGAGCTCATTGAGAATATTAAATGTGCTAGTTAGAGCTATCTATCTATTGAATATAACTGCATTTTGTGAAGGTGTCTGGGATGAAAGAGGAAAAGTGTTTTTTTCAGAATAAAGAAAGAAAAAATGATTCCTGCATCCAAAGGTATTTTCCTAATGGAAAGTCTCAAAAATGTTAAATTTATGGAAGTTGTAAAGAGAAGAGGCCATAGAATCATAGAATATCCCGAGTTGGAAGGGACCCATAAGGATCATCAAGTCCAACTCCTGGCACCGCACAGGTCTACCCAAAAGTTTAAGTGTACAGTCCAAACGCTTCTTAAATTCAGACAGGCTTGGTGCAGTGACTACTTCACTGGGGAGCCTGTTCTAGTGTGCAACCACCCTTTCGGTGAAGAACCTCTTCCTGATGTCCAGCCTAAACTTCCCCTGCCTCAGCTTAACACCGTTCCTGCGAGTCCTATCACTGGTGATAACGGAGAATAGGTCACCTGCCTCTCCACTCCCCCTTGCAAGAAAGTTGTAGGCTGCGATGAGGTCCCCCCTCAGACTCCTCTTCTCCAGGCTGAACAGGCCCAGTGACCTCAGCCGCTCCTCATGTCTTCCCCTCTAGGCCCTTCACCATCTTCGTCGCCCTCCTCTGGACACTCTCCAACAGTTTAATGTCCTTTTTGTACTGTGGTGCCCAGAACTGCACACAGTACTCGAGGTGAGGCCGCACCAGCGCAGAGTAGAGCGGGACAATCACTTCCCTCGACCAACTAGCAATGCCATGCCTGATGCATCCTAGGATATGGTTGGCCCTCCTGGCTGCCAGGGCGCACTGCTGGCTCATATTCAGCTTGCTGTCCACCACAACCCCCAGATCCCTCTCTGCGGGGCTGCTCTCCAGCGTCTCGTCACCCAGTCTAATATCAAAAACTTCAAATATCAAATAACAAAAACTTCATGTCGCACTGAACATTTGTGATAGTACGCTTCCTCCCCCTCAGTCCCTCCCCCTACCCCCTGCTCCCTCCTCTCCTCCTCCTAATTCTCACTTTCGTTCTGGCCATTGCCTAGCTCAAACCCGGTTGTTGCACCAAGGCCTTACTCAGGCAGATAGTGACCACAGTATCCACTCAAGCTGGGTGCTGGACAAACTGACAAACAGACATCTAGTTCAACAGCTGAGGGCAGATGGAGCATGCACCAAAAAGAACCCCCCGAAAACAAACAAACAAACAAAAACCAATATGACTATTAGTCCATCATCTTATCCTATAAACAGTGAGCAGGCCAAAAGCCCTTTGACAGCATCTCCCCTTGAGTAGGAATGCCTCTCAAGGTCACTCTTCATGCAGAAACGTCTTACTCCTCACAAGAGATTCCTTGCTGCAACAGATTAATAGCTTGCTAAACTTTGTAAAGTTTGATAAGATTATATCTTAGTTCAACTGTGCACATATAATCCTCTAACCCTTAGAAATAACCTATGGACCAAGTCTGTGACTAAGATGGGGTTCAGCCACACCTAGGCTCCTTTCCTCTTCAGTTCAAGGAATTTAGAAAGCAAGGGGGTCCCTTCTGAACCTTATGAATCAATGGGACAGTCTCCCTAACACTTACCTTGTCCTCTATGCAGTAAATAATCAGGTGTACCTTGCCATCTTGAATCTTGTTAAGTTGCTTTCTTATTAAGCTTTGTTAGATCACTAAATTATATCAGTAAATATATTGATGCTTCTCTCCTACAAAGCACACAATTTAATCCATGACAACATTCCTCTAAGGACTGTAATAGAATGTTATTTTCAACACATATATACATATATATATACACACACACACACATATACCATTATATATATATATACACCCATGCTAACCATAAGATTCTCATGATTTTTTTTAAAAGGAATTTTATGGTTTCAAAATTCCATTATGGTCACTGCTAAAAATGGTGAGAGATTCCTGAGAGACCAAGAACCCTTCTCCAATGCTCAGATCTATGTCAGGGATAAACTAGCTGACATTTTCTACTAGAGGCTGTCTTTTCATATTGTTATCGCATGTTATCAGCACTAAAACAAATCAAATATACCATGCAACTCACTATAAATCCTGCTGCATACTGAATACCTTAAAACTCTCATGAAGTGATTAATGTGTGAGAATGGTTCAATACCTGGTTTTATTGCTTGCTGAGGTCTTAGAAACAGGATATTTTGCAGTCTGGTGGTTATTTTGGTCCCTCTCTTCCATGCAGTTTGGTGTTAGCATTAAAAACAACAACAACAACAAAAACAAAAAAAGCCCAAACAACAAACAGCAAAGTATTTAGAAAATACTTATTTTCTAAAACTAAAATATAAATCATACCTGCTGTCTTATTAGTTCATTTAAGAAGTTTCTTTTCTGTTTCTGCTAATAACTGTGAAGATGGTTGTGCAGCTTGATCTGAGATAATTATCCTAGTTATGGTTTACCTCAAAGTGTAATATAATGTGATGGTGTTTTAACTTGAAAATCTTCCTGAGCTGTTCTTCAGGTTCAAACATATACTAGTTTTCTGTTCTCCACAGCCCAACCAGGGGACTTGTTTACATATTTCTAATCTAAAATTATTCACCATTCCACCTAGCTTTAAAAATGTAAATATCCTTTCAGCATAGCAGATGAAACTTTCTCTTTTCTGGAACAAAAAAGAAGCTATCAGTGAGTCAATGACTGTGCTGGCACTTAACCCTAATCACTAATCCATTGTGAAAGAAATGTACTCATTTGCTGAGCAGGCAAGATCTGAATCTCAGTATGTAGCTTATTTGCTCTTTGAATTGTGTAAGCATAATTTCATATGCTAGGTGAGTGAGAATAATAGATGTTTTTCATTGTCTTGGTGCTATGTAAAGGATAGGGGCACTCTACTCTACATCCACTATTCAGCCCAAAGCCGACTCCCAGACCAAAAAGTGTTACGGAACAATGCTATTATATTCATTATTACTGTATACTTCTCAAATGTTGATGTTCTGATTGAAATGCAAAGCTTTCTCAATACCAGATTGAGATATTCTTATTCTCAGTGAATATTACCTGTTTTACCAGCAGTCACAAGACTTTGTGACAGACTATTTCTGTGGTAGGGTAATTTTTGGTATAAGAAAAAGTCAGTTTTTATATTGCCCACAAGAATTTAGCAAAGATTTCTGTTAAGTTGCATAGAAGAGATCAGCATAGCCCTAAATGTGTTACGTAGAGAGTTTTCCAAAGGTAAGGTTATATGAAGTTCTTTGAAGTTTTCAAGCCTTAGCTAGAGATGACTGCATTTTTGCACTAGCGATAATGTTCTTTATAGACAAGATTATATGGCTGCATAAATCTTTGTAAAAGCCCATTAGTGGTATTTTCAGGAATAATCTAAGTAGAAAAGCATCTGGAGTAAGTGGAAGCATTAGTCCAGTTATGTCTAAAAATTATTCTATTGATCATGGGCCAAAGTTGAGCAAGACAATGATAATGCCACCATATATGGATGAGATTTGTTTATTTATTTATTTATTTTTCTTGGCAGGCTATCCAAGAGTTTGTGGAAATAAAGTGATTAATCTCATTTAATCTTGCTGGTGTCATACATATGCCCCCCACCTTTTTTTTTTTTTTTTTGAGGATAAGGATCCAGAACAGTGGGACATATAATTCTTGGTCACTGAACAACTCTTATCTGATACACTGTGATACATATCTTTATGTCAGAATTTAATATACAACTTATACTGAAGTAAAATGTTGTGGGAATCTCCCTTCAACAGTCTGGCTTCTTTGTACTGTATGGTGGGAAGAGGCATTGTTACCTCTCAGCTATTTGGGTCAGCAGCAGCAGAAAGTCTGCCAGGAGATGGAATAATTAAGAGGACTGGACACTTGAAATAAGCCAGTAAAAAAAATGAAGATATTAAATAATGTAGTATCTAGGTGCATAGAGAATCAATGTCCTTTTTATCCAGTGGAATTAATTAGCCAGAACAACATCTCTTCTGGAGGAGATTGTTTCAGGGACTCTGACTTGAGCACCTAATTTTTGATTTTTTCTATGGCTATTGTAAAGAAATCCAAAAAATTTGTATGGATCAATCAGACTTAAGGATTCCTGAGACAATGAGAGTCTTTCCTGCATAATAAAATCACAGCAAAATTCTAGAAATGCTGATCTGAAAGCACCTTTGGAGACATCTACTCTACACTTTTAATCAATGCAGGCCTGTCTCCAAATCTGGACCAGCTGAATGTGGCTTTGTAGTGGGTTTCTGTGGCAAGGTTTTGGTAGCAGGGGGCTCAGGGGTGGCCTCAGTGAGAACAATCCAGAAGCTGCCCCATGTTAGAAAAGGGCCAGTTTCAGCTGGCTCCAAAGGGACCTGCTGCTGCCTACAGCTGAGCCAATAAGTGATGTTCTTTGCACCTCTGTGAGAGCAGATTTAAGGAAGGGGAAAAAAACTGCTGTGTAACAGCAGCTGGGAGAGTAAGGAGTGAGAAGCAGACCTGCAGACCCCAAGGTCGGTGCAGCTGGAGGGCAGGAGGTGCTCCAGGCAGGCAGCAGCAGTTCCCCTGCGGCCTGTGGAGAGGCCCCTGGTGGAGCAGGCTGTCCCCCTGCAGCCCATGGGTCCCACACGGAGCAGATCTCCACGCTGCAGCCCGTGGAGGAGCCTCCGGTGGAGCAGGTGGATGTGGCCTGGAGGAGGCTGCGGCCCATGGAGAGCCCCCGCAGGAGCAGGCCCCGGGCCGGAGCTGCAGCCCGTGGAGAGGAGCCCACGCAGGAGCAGGGGGTCTGGGGGGAGCTGCTGCCCATGGGGGACCCGTGCTGGAGCAGTTTGCTTCTGATGGATGGACCCCGTGGTACGGAGCCATGTGGGAGCAGTTCTTGAAGAGCTGCTGCCTGCAGGAAGCTCCCGCAGTGTCAGTTAGGGAAGAACGGCCTCCCATGGGAGGGACCCCGTGCTGGAGTAGGGAAGAGAGTGTCTGTGAAGGAGCGGCAGAAACGAAGTGTTACGGACTGACCACAGCCCCCACTCCCCCATTCCCCTGTGCCACTCAGAGTGAGGAGCTGGAAGAGCGTGGATGGGGGAATGGTGTTTTTAATTTGTTTTCTTTGTTTCTCACTGCTCTAGCTTGTTAGTAATAGGTAATAAATTTCTCTAATCTCCCTACACTGAGTCTGTTTTGGCCATGAGGATAATTGTGATCTCTCTGTCCTTATCTCAGCCCTTGAGCCCTTTCCGTTTTATTTTCTTCCCCTTTCCCATTGAGGAAGGTGAGGGAGAGAACACTTGTGGTGGAGCTCAGCTGCCCACCTGAGTAAAACCACCACAGGCTTTGCCTAGCTAAATGTTGGAGCCTTCAGGAATGGAGATCCTCAGCTTCTCTGAGCAACCACTTATAATTACAGCCTGAATTAACTTCCCAGTGAGGAATATTTTCTTACTTTCCAATCTAAACTTCCCTAGATGCAATGTGTGGCTGTTGCCCCTTGTTGCGTTGTCTAGCACTGCTGATAAGAGTTTGGATGCTTCGGTTCTGATATATCTTTCAAGTAATTATGAATCCTCTTGAATCCTTTCTTAGACATAGCATTGCCAGACTGAGCAAACAGAGATACCTCAACTACTCCTTATAGACGCAAAACAGACTCCATATTCTATATAAAGCCTTACTAGCTCTGGGTGGAGAGAGGTGGTGACTTCATTGGATCTGCCAGCCATTCATCTTCTAATATAGGTCAGTGTGAAGTTTTGCTAGTTTGCAATGGAAGTTTGTTGTTGAATACAAATCCAGCTTCCATGCACTATAATCCCAAGGTCCTTTAGAGCAAGGTTGCTGCCTTGCCAATCATTTCCCCCACCTGTACTGATTCCCTGGTTTGTTCTGCATTAACTTTCTTTGAAAAGAGAATGAAGACATAAACAGCAATAGCTGTATACATTTGCCATTTACAAAAGGGAACATTTTTAGTTCTTTTAGATGACATGGGAATTGTTTCCACAGATTTCTAAAAAGCCTAATAATTAATTTCCTGTCAATAGGAACACTCCACTTGTTCAGAGTCCAAGACCATGGAGGAAAAAAATAAGCAGCAATCAGCACCAATAGTTGTAAACCATTGTATTTCACTTAGTTATATGCTCCTTAGAATGTCTTCTGTTATTTTTGTTCTTTTGTTGTCTTTTGTTTTTCTAATGCGGTTTTAAGGGTATTTTTTCTTCAGAAGGCTGGTTCTGTCACTTTTTGTTTACTCAAATGTTGCTCTGTACAATATATATATATATATATATTTTAACCTGGTTTTATATAAATTGAAAGGGATAAAATCAACAATCTAATTTAATCAGCTCTAAAAGTTTCTGTTGAATATTGCAGTCAGATTCATAGAAGTGTTCATATACTTGCTAAAGTTGAACCTTGGAAATATAGGTTAATTACCTACCTAACCTCCATTACCTACCACAAAAATAAAATAAAATAAAATAAAAATAATTAAAACAACAACAACAACAAAAAAAACATTTAAATGATTGAATTGTGAACTGGAGCTCATTTGAAATTGGTAGAACTATTATGTGCACACATACATTCGTGGAAAGGTTTGTGCCACTGGATTGCGGCTGACAGAAGTGAAACCAACAAAAAACTTGCCCTTCAATTCCAAAGAGTTAGCACTTGATTCTGTGTTTTTCAGTGATATTTTATTCATTTAAGGACTAACAGAATTATTACTTGTGACACTAACCCTACCATTGATATTTCTGTCATGAGAATTTAACAATGAGAAAATGAAATGAAAAATTTATCTGGTAACAGCATCTGGACATTTCCTCCAAGTCAGGTAAAGCACAGTATTTTGGAAAAAGGAATCACGTGTACTTTTTTGGTGTGAAGTATGACATACTTGAGGCAGGATAACTGTTGTCCATCCTGCCAGGAAATATAAATAGAAGGGAAAAATTAATATAAGGCCTTTAAATTCATAGATGTCCAGCTCACTAGAAAAGCAGTGTGTAACCAGAGATTTGTAAACTCTATAGTAATATTAATAATCTCATAAATTTCAACATTGTTATTTTATATTTATGATTATATAAGTTTATCTAGTCAATATTTTATGAGATAGGAATGAAATTCTTTAGCAATAAGTTAGTTTGCAAACAATATACAAATAACATATCTGTTATTATATATTAGGTTATATATGTTATGTTATCTGCTATTATGTTATTATAATAGATATATTATCTATGTTCCTCCCTTCCCTTCCCTTCCCTTCCCTTCCCTTCCCTTCCCTTCCCTTCCCTTCCCTTCCCTTCCCTTCCCTTCCCTTCCCTTCCCTTCCCTTCCCTTCCCTTCCCTTCCCTTCCCTTCCCTTCCCTTCCCTTCCCTTCCCTTCCCTTCCCTTCCCTTCCCTTCCCTTCCCTTCCCTTCCCTTCCCTTCCCTTCCCTTCCCTTCCCTTCCCTTCCCTTCCCTTCCCTTCCCTTCCCTTCCCTTCCCTTCCCTTCCCTTCCCTTCCCTTCCCTTCCCTTCCCTTCCCTTCCCTTCCCTTCTTTCTAAGAATGTTGTGTAATAGCTATGTTACAATATAGTTTTGTACTTACATTTGGCTCTCATTATTGGTCTTTCTATCTGTTTTTAGTCTGTGCTTTCTTGCTCACCATTAAGCTCAATTTCTAGCAAGCCCTAAAATATCCCCTATATAAAAAATACACACCTGCAGATATTAAATTATACTCACTGAAATTTTATTCTAATGGCCTTAAACACGATCATCTAAAGCTGACAACTATTACTTTGAGCATTATAAATACAGAAAATTGTAAAAATGACAAAAATATTACTTTAGAAGTAGGATTTGTATGAAAGTACAAAAGAGCATATGTCACAAAGTATTATTTTGACGTGTGGAGATTTAAGAAATGTTGGATTTCTCTGTTGGGTTAGAAATAAAGTAGGTGCATTGTTCCTCAAGGACAGAATTTACACATTTGTTTATTGATGAACAATTTAAGAGCCTGGTTGGATGCCACTGGGCATCAATTACAATTCTTGCAAGGACCTGGCATGAATTTACTCACGATTAATGAGATGTCAGCAAAGTTGAAAGAAATGTATTGATGTCCAATAGCAAAGTAATCAGACTCTTACAAGGCCAGGTAATATGAACATCTTTCAGAGAGGTTTCATCTATCTTAAATGCCATGAACAGATTCACTATACTTCACAAAGGGAAAGAAGAGTGCTGTAAGTACAATACTGGGAACTTCCAAATGCTAAATTAAATGCAAACACAGTAAATCTGTGAAAGTAAAAGTGTAACTTTTAAGGTATGCTCTTGTAGGTGTGCATGTATGCATGTATGTAGACAGATATGTATAAATATGCTCTTACATGTAGAGTTGAATCTAAAAAAGTCAGCTTTGAATAAATCTCTTTGGGGATTCTTTTCCTCTTTTTTTTTTTTTTTTTTTTTTTTGACAGTGCCATGGTTTTGGTTGGGATGTAGTTAATTTTCTTCATAGAGGCTTGTATGATGCTGTGTTTTGGATTTTTGACAAAAATAGTGGTGATAACAAACGATTTCAGTTGTTGCAGAGCAGGGCTTACACAGAGTCAAGGACTTTTCTGCTTCTTGTGCTGCCCTGCCAGTGAGGGGGCTGGGGGTGCACCAGGAGATGGGAGGGGACACAGCCAGGACAGCTGGCCCAAGTGGACCAAAGGAATATCCCATACCACATGGCGTCATGCTCAACAATAAAATCTGGGGTAAGGAAGGAGGAAGGACATTTGGAGTGATGGCGTTGTCTTCCCAAGAGATTGTAATGCACAATGAGCCCTGCTCTCCTGGAAGTGACTGAACACCTGCCTGCTGATGGGAAGTAGTGAATGAGTTCCTCGTTTTGGTTTGCTTGCATGGCTGGCTCTTACTTTACCTAGTGAACTGTCCTCATCTCAACCCATGAGTACTGACACTTTTACCTTTCCGATTCTCTCCCACATCCCACCTGGGAAGAGTAAGAGAGTGGCTGTGTGGTGCTTAGCTGCCTGTCAGATTAAACCACAAAAGTCAAGACCAGTATTTTTGAGGAGGGAAAGTAACAAAGCAAAACAAATAACGTGGAAACTTGGACAGCAATTACTCAGAAATTTCAACTATGAGCATAATTTTGAAATACTACTTTTATTCAGAGCATTACCCTGTGACTCTGGGCTCTGAAAGAGGCCTTGCTATGTGAAAGTGGCCAAGCCTACATTCTAGAACCCATTCATAAATGTTGCGTAAAGTTTTTGTCTGAGAAAACTGATAGGCAACAAAATTTTAATCACTGAAGCAGTGGCAGTGGTATACAACTCTAATATTACAACCTAGGAGCAAGATTAGGGTTTTAAGCTCTCTTCAGCACCAGAGGACCTGGATCCTCTTCCATGGCAACCTGGTAAAGACCAACAGAAGTCCCCTGTTTCATACCATGCAAAAATTATGGCACTGCAGATCCCACCGAAGTCTGAGGATTTTGCCCTGATAAAGGCCTTAATAGCACATCTAATAATTGGTGCCAATATCTGCATGTATTCTCCTGCCCCATAACTCTGTATGTCAGAGTATCAAAAGAGGGAGAGAGTAATACCACTACCCACAGTGGATTATATGGCACACTCTAAAGAGGGGAGATATACAAATTTGAATACTCTCAACCTCCAGTCCAAATCTTCCACTTCTCAGATGACTGTTCAGGTCATGATGTCCTAAAGACAGACACCAACATAATTGCAATAATGTGGCCATAATTGCGGTATTTGAAATGAATTTGGAAACATCAGTATATAGCAGGTATGCTCTGAACACCATAGCGCATACTAGGACCACTGCTACAACTAACTCTCAGCAGCCAACCGCCTTGTCACCTGGTGGCCCTGGATGAAACCATTCTGAACAAGTACATGACACTAACCTTCCAGGCACCTCTGGGACTACGAAGCTGCTGAACTAAGATTTTTTAAAAATTTTATTTATTTGTTTATTTATTTATTTATTTGGGTCACAGCTGTGGGTCTGGATGCTTTAATCCCAGTCCACGTTAGGGTCTTGAGCCTGTTGAGTTATACAGGGGCAATGCATCTTAACTTTTCACAGTCTTATAAAATCAACATGTGCACAACATTAAAATACATTCAATTTCTAACTGAAAATTCTTTAACCAACTGGCCTTGGTCATAGATATGTCAGTTGTGTTCACTTGCTGAGACCGTTTGGGGGAACTGAATTCTGCTGTTTTCAGAAACATTATTTCAATGTTGGGTACATAAGTGTGTTGCTCGTAAAAGTATCCATGTACACGGTCAAGCAGGGAACAGAAAATTTGAGTCACAAGGTTTCTAATTTAGTCATAATTATAAGAATGAGAATTACTCCACCAGCATTCTCCATGCCACAGATGTCTGATCAAACTCAATTGAGAATAATGATGTGAATTTTCAGAGCCAGACATTAGAAGTACATGTTTTCCATTACGGAGAATAAATTATCAGTTTTGGAGGCAATATTGGTGTTAAAATATTGCAAGCACAGATTTTGCAACACAGATATTTGAGACAACTATTACCTGGTATGAGCAGATTAAAGGTTTTAGATAAATTAAAGCTTGCAATTATTTTATACTTAGTTGTAATCACAATCTTATTCTTTCTTATAATTGAAACTCATTTCTCAGAGAGAGATTTTTATTTGCACTTAAGTGAGCTCATTGGAGAAGAAAGTGCCTTTGTTGAAAGTACTGCTTAGAAATACTCATCATGAAAAAATATTACTCCATCCTAGAAGTCTTTCTAAACAAAGCTGAGAGAACAAAAGCACATAAGTAATTAGGTCCATCAAGTCATGTTCTTAATATAAGGGCCAGATATGTTTAATATAACATAATTTCACTATGGGCAGTTATGATAATAGGAATATTAAACTGTGAACATTATTGAAATGTTTATGAGAATGAGGGGCAGTTAGAAACTGAAGTAATGTATCCCTGTTGTAAGTGCTAAAATGCATCAAAGATACCGATTGTTTGAAACTGATAATATGTAATGGTGCATTAAAACTTCCTGATGAGCTACAGCTTTTATTTTCCTCCAGTTAAAATGGAAATAAGGAAGAGATTCTTTGCATATGTTGGATCATCAGCTAAAAATGAGTTGACCAAATATCTTAATCTGCTTGATACAATGATTAGTTTTAAAAAGTAAATATGTAAATGATTAGACTCCAGTATGTATTTCATTGTGGAGCATCACATAAAAAATTCTTTGATATTTTGTATTCCTAAATGAAAGTTTTAATAGCTCTCAGCTCCTCAGGATAATACTGAGAGTATGATAGTAATTCTCAATAGGATTTCCCTTGCAAACAATTTTGATGACACATTAAATTAAATGTCTTAAATAAGGATTTGATTACTCTGAAATTAATATAGCTTTTTAATTTATAGTAATTTGATATTTATTAAGATACATACTTGACAATTTAGATACATGTCCACTGTTGCATAGTGCAGTTAAATAAATAAATGTTTTCATAGGGAATTAGTAATTGGTTATATTTGTATAATAATATAGGAAGGTTTAGCTCCTGAGATTAAGAAGATGAACATGTAATATTTGCTTTCAGAAAACACAGACCAAAACAACTTCAAAACATTAAATAACATAAACACAAAATGAGCAACTCCAGAGGAATGGAAACAAAATCATTTTATCAAAAATAAGTAAATGAATAAATAAATAAACAAACAAACAAATAAATAAATAATCTTCAGTCTTTGTTTCCCAAGTATTTCTGATAATAAAAATGTTGGTATTGTTTTTGGCTTGTTTTACTGTTATGGTCAGTGAAGACACAGTGGAATAGCATTCGGACTTTTCATTAATGGTAATCCCAATTTTGAGCACAAAAAACTAACAAACCTTACTCTATACAGGCTCCTGCAGTACACATGTCCATTTCCAAAATCCTCATATATTCAAAATGTATTGCACTTCAATTTATCTGATAACATGCTGGCTATGACCATTGGAGATGAGTGCAAAATACAGTCCTGCATCGTGTCATTTAGTCCTTAACTTAAAATTCTCCCAATTACACTGTTAAACCACTCCACACCAAAGCATCCTTGGGCATGTGTTTCTGTGTTTATCTGTCTATCTATCCATTTATTATTTCCATTACTTACTGGCTGAGAGAAAAACAGAACAAAAAACACCTTCAGCAGCATGTTAGAAAGTTGTTGTCAACATAACTCATTCGACCAGCAGCTTTGGGGAAAGGAAGTAAGAGTATAGAGAGGTTTGATATTATTGCTTCTTGTGAAGAGAACTAAGTGGAAAAGCTGGGGAAAATATAAATGAAGTATGACAAAAAAAAAAAAAAAAAACAAAAAAACCCACTAAAACCTTATTCTGCCGATATGTTTCCACAAGTCACTTGCAGAGTATACATGGTTATATCACAAGAATTAATTACCCTGATGGACATAATGGGAAGCAGTAGAAAAGCATATGATATCAATGATACTTCTCTGGCTTGTTTTATTGGATTTCACACTCTGTGCCCAAAGAAAGAAAATGTATCTGCTGAAATATACTGAGCTCATGAAGAGCAGCAGTCGCATGGATAATTGGTGCTGTTAATATGTATGCTATGGATCCTGCATTCTGCTCCTCTGGAAACTTTGAAAAATAAAACTAATTTGGGGCATTTGGGTGCGTCACTACCAGTGCATTCAGTTAAAAAATAATCATTTCCTCTTCTGTGCTGCCTGGCTGGATGCCTGAATAAAAATCATTAATGTCCCCCCTCCCTCCTCACAAGTCTAGACAACTCATGCCTAAAGAGGAGGATAAGCTGAGGTAAAGGACGTTATTCCAAAGTGATACAGCAGAGAGAGAGAAGTCACTTGTAAAAATCATTTTTAAAATGCTCCCAAAGTGTTTAAAGTTAGAGTTGTAACTTTACTGGTTACAACCAGGAACTGTTTTCTACTAGCTTTGAACTTTGAAGTTCATTATCATTTAAAACACATTAAGCCTTTTTGAAGAACTCAGATTTTCACATGAGGCCATTTGAGTCAATGCTCCTAATCTGTATCCAGAACAGCTTTCTTGTCTATCTAAATTGTCTTTTGAAGATCTTTTCTTCAGATTAGCAGAAAATGTCTGTGTAACACTTGCTTCTTCACTGGGGGAAAAATATAGTTGCAGTATAGTTGCAGGAGGAGACTGATGAGGAGTTCTACAGGCAGCTGGCAGAAGCCGCGAAATCGTCAGCTCTTGTTCTCGTGGGGGACTTCAACTTCCCAGACATATCCTGGAAGCACAACACAGCCCAGAGAAAGCAGTCTAGGAGGTTTTTGGAGAGCGTGGAAGATAGCTTCCTGACGCAGCTGGTTAGAGAGCCTACCAGGTGAGGTGCCCCGCTAGACCTTCTGTTCACAAACAGTGACGGACTGGTGGGAGATGTGGTGGTCGGGAGCTGTCTTGGGCAGAGTGACCACGAAATGGTAGAGTTCTCTATTCTTGGCAAAGTCAGGAAGGGGACCAGTAAAACTGCTGTCTTGGACTTCCGGAGGGCTGACTTTGAGCTGTTCAGGACACTGGCTGGCAGAGTTCCTTGGGAGGTGGTTCTGAAGGGCAGAGGAGTCCAGGAAGGCTGGGCACTCTTCAAGAAGGAAATCTTAATAGCTCAGGAGCGGTCTGTCCCCATGTGCCCAAAGACGAGCCGGTGCGGAACTAGACCGGCCTGGCTGAGCAGAGAGTTGTGGCTCGAGCTTAGGAGAAAAAGGAGGGTTTATAATCTTGGAAAAGAGGGCGGGCTACTCAGGAGGACTATAAGGATGTTGCGAGGCTGTGCAGGGACAAAATTAGAAAGGCCAAAGCTCATCTGGAGCTCAATCTGGCTACTGCCGTTAAAGATACCAAAAAAAATGTTTTTACAAATACATCAACACAAAAAGGAGGACTAAGGAGAATCTCCATCCTTTACTGGATGTGGGGGGAAACTTAGTTACAAAAGATGAGGAAAAGGCTGAGGTGCTCAATGCTTTCTTTGCCTCAGTCTTTAGCGGCAAGACCAGTTGTTCTCTGGATACCTGGTACCCTGAGCTGGTGGAAGGGGATGGGGAGCAGGATGTGGCCCTCGCTATCCACGAGGAAATGGTTGGCGACCTGCTACAACACTTGGATGTGCGCAAGTCGATGGGGCCGGATGGGATCCACCCAAGGGTACTGAGAGAACTGGCGGAGGAGCTGGCTGAGCCGCTTTCCATCATTTATCGGCAGTCCTGGCTATCGGGGGAGGTCCCGGTTGACTGGCGGCTAGCCAATGTGACGCCTATCTATAAGAAAGGCCGGAGGGCAGACCCGGGGAACTATAGGCCTGTCAGTTTGACCTCAGTGCCGGGGAAGCTCATGGAGCAGATTATCTTGAGGGTCATCACGCGGCACTTGCAGGGCAAGCAGGCGATCAGGCCCAGTCAGCATGGGTTTATGAAAGGCAGGTCCTGCTTGACGAACCTGATCTCCTTCTATGACCAAGTGACGCGCTTGGTGGATGAGGGAAAGGCTGTGGACGTGGTCTACCTTGACCTCAGTAAGGCTTTTGACACTGTTCCCCACAACATTCTCCTCAAGAAACTGGCTGCTCGGGGCTTGGACTGGCGTACGCTTCGCTGGGTTAGAAACTGGCTGGATGGCCGGGCCCAGAGAGTTGTGGTGAATGGAGTCAAATCTGGTTGGAGGCCAGTCACTAGTGGAGTCCCCCAGGGCTCGGTACTGGGGCCGGTCCTCTTTAATATCTTTATTGATGATCTGGATGAGGGCGTCCAGTGCACCCTCAGTAAGTTTGCAGATGACACCAAGCTAAGTGCGTGTGTCGATCTGCTCGAGGGCAGGAAGGCTCTGCAGGAGGATCTGGATAGGCTGGAGCGATGGGCTGAGGTCAACTGCATGAAGTTCAACAAGGCCAAGTGCCGGGTCCTGCACCTGGGCTGCAACAACCCCAAGCAGAGCTACAGGCTGGGAGATGAGTGGCTGGAAAGCTGCCTGGCCGAGAAGGACCTGGGAGTATTGGTTGATAGTCGGCTGAATATGAGCCAGCAGTGTGCCCAGGTGGCCAAGAAGGCCAACGGCATCCTGGCCTGTATAAGAAGCAGTGTGGCCAGCAGGTCGAGGGAAGTGATTGTGCCCCTGTACTCGGCTCTGGTGAGGCCTCACCTCGAGTACTGTGTTCAGTTTTGGGCCCCTCGCTACAGGAAGGACATGGACGTGCTCGAGCGAGTCCAGAGAAGGGCGACCAAGCTGGTGAGGGGTCTGGAGAACAAGTCTTACGAGGAGCGGCTGAGGGAGCTGGGCTTGTTCAGCCTGGAGAAGAGGAGGCTCAGGGGCGACCTCATCGCTCTCTACAGTTACCTGAAAGGAGGCTGTAGAGAGGTGGGGGTTGGTCTATTCTCCCACGTGCCTAGTGACAGGACGAGGGGGAATGGGCTAAAGTTGCGACAGGGGAGTTTTAGGTTGGATGTTAGGAAGTACTTCTTTACCGAAAGGGTTATTAAGCATTGGAACGGGCTGCCCAGGGAGGTGGTGGAGTCACCATCCCTGGAGGTCTTTAAAAGACGTTTAGATGTAGAGCTTAGGGATATGGTTTAGTGGAGTACTTAGTGTTAGGTCGGAGGTTGGACTCGATGATCTTGAGGTCTCTTCCAACCTAGAGAAATCTGTGAATCTGTGAATCTGTGAATCTGTAAATATCAGCCACCCCACTTCCCTAATGCATATGCATTATGTATCTTAAATAAACAACCACCTGATCCAACCATCTGAATGTGATTTAGCCCCAATAGACTTTCTAGGCACTCTGACACATATTTTCTGCTATGTTTGATGGAATCCAAGATGACTGTTCTTTTGGCAGTGACCTTTAATTTAAATGTGTCTACCATAGTCATGCTGTTCCACTGCATTTTTCCAAGCTAGCTAAGTATTGGTATTTCATCTTTGAATAAAATGAGGGGAAAAAAATCTCTGAAATATTAACACAACTCTTCATGTTTTTATCACCTGAAGTGTTACTGCACTTTAATCACTGAGCTGAAAGCAATGGGATTTTGTCACATTAGGAGAACAGGAGCTACCTATTCAAGAGAGAAGACAGAGAAAGCAACATAACTGGAAAATGTCATAACATACCTATCTTTTCCAATACTCACCACAGACCAGGATGAAATTTCCTTTTCTGGGGTGAAGAGATTCTCAGGAAAAGGAATATTATTTCTTCCCCACTCTTGCTCTGTTTTTCATTGTACTGTTAAAAAAATTATTGCTTTATTACTCTTTCTACTCTTCAGAATATATGTGTTTAATGCTTCTGAGAGTCTGGAAATATTTTTTCTGACAACCCATTTATAGAAGTTGAATACCAGTTCCAAGTCAAAGTAAATTGGTTCTCAAAATCACCACATATGAAGGGTAAAATTCTGGCCCCTTTTGCACCATTAAAAGATCTAATTTTCAGGGAGCAGATGCTCAGTTGTTTCTGAAAATGATCCTAAGTGTCACTTTTGAAAAGCCTATTCTTAATATGCAGTATATTATAAGGGGAAAAAAAAAAAAAAAAAAAAGTAGGCTAAGTCATTTTACCCACAGGAAATGTACATTTTCATGAGCTTTTGGAAACCTATCATAAGTAAACCAAGCCAGGCCAATAGGTCGGATTTCCTGCCCATGGCTGTGAACTCTTCCTGTGAAATGTTTTGATTTGTTTGGGTTTACCTGTTTCCACAAACTTACAGAATTTGTAAAACAGAATTGAATGGGATATATGTATATATATTTTTTTAATTTTACTAGGATGAGAATAGGTACATGCGATACTACCTTTTGTGTGTGTGTGTTTGTGTGTGTGTATAAGTGGTGATGAATGATTATATAAGAAATGAAATCTTTAATAAGAAGTATTTACCTTAAATCTAGATTCTAAAAAAACTCACAGATTTCAAAATCTGATTTTATAAGGGAATTGCAAAAGACTAATCAAGTTTCTACTACTGGAAATTTTTCCAGTCAAAAACTTGCTATTGATTTTAGTTTAAGTGGGAAAAAAAAAAAAAAGTCCCTTATGGGACTCACTCCAATAAGTCTCTATCATTCCTATATTAGAGAAGCCCAGGACAGAACAGTTACAGTTCATGTTATACTTCAAAATTAGGTATGTAGGCATGGAATCAGGTTTCATTGCTCTGAAGAGAAAGTTACTTAGCACAAGATGTTACTTCAGGCTGAAAATATAGGACTAGGGAGGTCTTCGGAACGCTAGGATCATTGATCATAGCAATGAGGTTTGCAGCAACAAGTTAAGTAGCAAACATCTGACTTCGTTAGATAAAGTCACTACATCTAGTATGGTGGAACTGATGCACAGACAATCTGTGCATCCTACTCTGGGGAGTTCAAGGTGAGACTAGGAGACTAAAGGCAACTATGGATGTCAGCTGTATTAAAATGCTGTTTTGTGGGGATTAGGAATTTGATGATCCCTGTCTGAAAAATACTAATGTAATTTCCATGAATGCTGCCACAGAGGAACTGTTTGAATAATATTTGTGTAGGAAACGTTTCAGGAGGTATTTATGAGTCTGAGAGAATAATCATATAACATGCCTTGTTACAACACCCATGATTAATATTGATATTTCTAGTCCCAACTGCTGGACCATGTTAGAAAAATACAGTGCTCTATACTGTGGTTTAAAAATTCAGCTCCACAATACTTTTGGAATAATAAATATGTATACAGATCCAACTTCCTAAAAGGTATCAAGTTCAAGACACCCTAGGAAACAGTATTATAAAATTGAGCTACCCCAAAAAGAATACAGTTAAGCAGACAAAGAAAAAGTTGGTAGGGGAAATGTGACAAACCAAGACGAGAGACACTAACACAGAGTCAGCCAGGTTTTTTATTGCCTGATTCAGGTCATTAGGCACAGTATAGTGCTGTCTCTTGCTGACCATAAACAACAGATGAACAGACCACATTATCTAATGGCTTAATAGAATTTAAAGTTTTGTAATCTTATCTGAGAAGCTGAAAAGAATCTATGTTGAATGCAGTCTGGATTTTAAGAAAGCACTAGCTGCTTTTTCTAATATATCTGTTTATCATGCGTTATCTTACAGAGAGCAAATACAAAAGCCTCGATTCTCTGTTTTACTATATTAAGAAACTCTCCTGTGTTCCTTTCTCTTTCAGTACCACCTTCCTCCCTGCTTTTGGATGTCACAGGCAAGGACTTTGCCGATGAAGTGATTAAATGATGTGCAGTCTGTCCTTAGCAGTGAAGGTGATAATTACACAGAGAACAGCAACTAAGGAGTAAGGATGCTCCCCTGGAACAGGTCTCAGAATAAAAACATCAGATGCATGCTGCTCTCAATAGCACTGGGCCTCTCTTCATTACTGCCCCATCACTCTTCTGAAATTGATCTCATTTCATCCACTTCAATGAAACTTAACAAAAAATGTCACTGAAGAATTTCAATGTTGTCTTCTCTTTCAGTAGCTGACTTTCTCCAGAACACTGAAAATAGCAGCTTCTGTTCAAAAAAGTATGCAAAGTGAAAGAGCTACCAAAATTCAGCACTTTCTTTCATTAACCAAAATATTTACAAAGTAAATTCGTTTTTTTTTTTTTTAAAGTCTCTTTCATTTCATTTTTTTAATTCCAACTCTAATTCTAAGAATGTGTCTCATTCTGCATAATATGAAATAACATTTATGGCCACAGTCACATACTTCATTGAACATAGAATGTTTTATCTTTTCCTAGGTTGATTATCTTTGCTTTAGGAGAGGTAATGTTATTTGCATGTCAAGAAGGAAAAGCAAAGTTGCTCTGAAGTGAGCTGTTGCTTATGATGGTGAATGGTTTTGGCAAAAGAAAAAAGCAATGTTAAAATGTTTCTAAAACTTCAGTCAATATGCAAATTGCTCAATCTCATACATGTAAAGGTTAAATGTTATGATTTGAAAATATTTTGCGTTGTGTATTTTTGAGCACTTTATTTGAAAATAGAAGAAATAAAATGGAAGAAAATTTGAAATCTCTCAGGAAAATCCTCAGAAAACTCGTACTTCTCAAGGAGTGTGCATTATGGCAGACATAGCCTCAAAGATTCAAAAAGATGGGCCTGTTTTTCTCAAATAACATTTTGTTTTGTTTTGTTTTGTTTTTTAAATATCATCTACCTTACATTTGCCTATGGACAAACTCTGTTAGTGAAGAAATTTCTTTTATACAGAAATCTAATATCTGCCAGAATCACAGTCCAAACTGTTGGGCAGAATATTACAAATTGTTCAATGCAGTACAAATACAACAATTCTGCAAGTAAAACCAGTTTAGCGTTTCCCAGTAATTAATCAGTTTATTTGCTACAGTACCACGTACTGGGCAAAGAACAATATCTAATGTACCTGCTTAATCATATGCCAATACCAACTATCTCTTCCATACTCCTTACACAAAATGATAGTTATTTTAAATAGTTGCTATAATTTGGTATTATTGAAATAGACCTTCTATTTTGTCATTGAAATCCAAGACTTTATATGGAAATGCTCAAAGTGATGAAATATCTTCATTAGTCGCCCAGCATTGGTAATAACACTGTACTTATCTGGCAATAGGTTTATTCTAACAACAGATTTTTACACTATAAATAAGGAAACTGAGAATTAGCACTTAATGTGTAATTTCTGAACTTAAAAGCTCTTGTTAATAAACTGAAAAACCCTACAAACCATGTAAGTAAGGTACAGCTTCTCATGTTATTCTTTCTACTTTTAGGAAACCTTTTATTTTATTTATTTTTTGTTTTGTTTTGTTTTGTTTTGTTTATTTTATTTATTTTATTTTATTTTATTTTATTTTATTTTATTTTATTTTATTTTATTTTATTTTATTTTATTATTATTTTATTTTATTTTATTTTATTTTATTTATTTTTTAAGCTACACCAATAGTCTTTTATTACAAAGAAAAAATCTTGCTAGCTTCAAGCAGTCCTTTCTTTTTTGTTTCCACTTCTTCTTACTATACTTAAACCTCCAGAAACAGAATTGGTGCTTTATAAGATAAGATGCAAGTCTTCATAAACAAACTTTGTCAGTATGTTTAAATAGATTAAGACAAGAGGGACAGACGTATCTTAGAAAATCTTGTTTTATATACAAACTGTCTGGTGAGTGGAGTTTTCAAAACCAAATGGTCTCATGTTGATTCTTCATTACCTATGTTGTGCTGTAGAAAAAGAAAAAGAAGACCGAAATAAAGGTCTCTTGTTCAGAGTAAATCTGATTCATCCATTAGACATATATCTTATAAAATATTTATAATCAGTTCTGTCTTGGGATCTTGAAGTTTGCTCTTTCCCAGTGATATTTGATAAGAGCTATTGTACCATTTCAGTGTTATCTCTGAGGATCAGATTGCGATAGTAGTATTTGCACAAATACAGTTTAAGCATCTACAAATCATTTTACACCAGAAATCCACCACAGAATTGATATAGAACAGAGCAAATGAGCCTGAGTAAACAGCTAAGAAATGCACATAAAGCATGGGCTTTCCTCCCTTGCATTGCTGAATATTTGCTTTTCTGTCTGGAAATATGTGAAATATGTTTCTCCCCTCCCACTGTAAAACTATATTCATGGTTTGTTTTTTTGTTTTGTTTTGTTTTGTTTTGCGATAATGACAATTACCCTTGACAAAAATCCTCTTGCATTATTTTATAATACTAAAATCTCTATTTATTGCAAAGAAATGGTGTCTAAGTCTTACAGTCACAACAACAGCCATAATTAACACAGTACAGTTAAGTGCGTTTTCCTGGACAGGTTAAAATTTTAGTCGCACCAGTAACAATAAATTATGGTTTAAACATGTAGCGACTAAACCAAATGCCAGTTGAGCTGTAATAAAGACTCTCTGTACATGTGCTTTTCCTGAGAAGTGCACTCAGAAGAACTTGAGTTATCTTGATTCTCTGGCATTATTCTGGATTTAAATTAAATCAATTGAGAACAGCTCCAGGGTAAAAGTTCTGTGTTTAGTCACTTAGTTTGTTATGCTAGCAGAAAAATAAATAAATAAATAAATAAGTAACGTTTTATGTACACAAATGTATGGTTGTTTTGAGTTGCAAAACTCAAAAATGCTAAGATTTATTACTATGTAGATACCCCAAAATTCATCTTGAAATTGGGCTCAGACTTCTTCAGATAAAACTGATAATCTCTATGGTAGGTTTTAAACTAGAAGTCTTGATTTATCATACAAATATGATAACTATAACAATGATAGGAACAAAAAATAATAAAATTGAAGTTGATGGCTGTCACCTGGGAAGAACCAATCCATTTGCTATGAATGTGTTTTTTTCATTAGTGAGATTTTTAGGTCATTTGTCTGGATTATTTTAATTTTAATTTGATGGTGCCAATATTTATTTAGTTAGTTAGTTACTTATTTATTGTGGTGGTGGGTTTTGTGTGTTTTTTGTTTTGTTTTGTTTTTAGAATCAAAGATCTTCTATCCAGATGATTCCCTTTATCACTTTCGATCATGCTGAACTGAATGTTGTTCAGTCACCATTTCTGAGTAATTTTTTTGAAGACTTTAACCAACATATGAAGTGTGAGAAATTATCCTTAATCAAAGCAAATTGAGAGAGCTTTAGGATGTCTTAGGTTGTGCATATTGACTGTGTTGGAGTTTTATTGCACCTTCAGATGTATCTTTTTCTAAATCCAAGGAAATGTAGGGTCCATTTCCCATTCTGACTCTAATACAAGAGCTTTAATAGTCTGAAGCAATATTGCATAAAGCCACAACACAGCTATATTTAGGCAAAGAAATTCCTAGCTGCTGTGAAAACCTCTGTACCTCATAGCACAACCTAGATTTCCATTCACAATGTTTTTCTCTTTTCCAGCTTAAAGTGACATTTTAAGAGGGCTGTGCTAGAAAGCAAACACTATCATGAGAGAAACCTCCCCTGAATTGGGTTGACACCATCTGAAGCAGGCAGCAGGAGTCAGTCCCACACCCTTAGGTGGAAGCGCCAGCTCTCTCTTCTGTGTGAAGTAGTCAGCAGGGTAAGCTGAAGCAGTCCAAGCCATAAATACTTATTTTAAATATGAAACGTTAAGGAATGTCTCAGATAATTAGGACAGAAGTAATCTTATTGCTACTTCTGGTTTTCTAATATATGATATGATTTCTAGTATGACCCCTCTTTTAATTTTCAGAAAGCATTTCTTTATCAAAAAATATTTGTCAAACATAGCAGACCTAGGTAGCCTCTGAGTAATTTCTGTCTTTTGGCTTCAGTTCTAAAGTATTCAGAGAGATGGTGTTAACCGGGCCTCACCCAAAACACGTTTAGAATGTTCTGGTGTCCTGGGATATTTTTGGACTCATGGCTGAAATTAAACAAAAAAACCCTTGCCCATTTCCCAACCTTTTCCACATGCCAAGCCATGGCTCAGGGATTTAGCAGGTGTTCAGTAGAAATGTGCAGATTTATTTCAGCCTGAAGAAGAGCAAACTCAGAAGGACACAACTGAGTTTCTAAGTGACCTGGTAAGTGTACAGCAGAGGAGAAAGTAAATTAATAAGTAAAATCTATGCTAAAAAATATAATGTCAATACAATCGATTATTTTACATTTTAAATCATACATTTTTTTTTTTTAATCTGAGAAGAACAGTGATATGTTCCTCTTTAATAATCACTTGTCATATTGGTGATGGCAATGAGAAGCTTAAGGAACTTTAATATCAAAAAACTTGATTTCCTTCAATCTGAATTTTCAGATTTATTCATTTATTCTCAACATTTTTGTGATTTTTGGACTAGGTGGCTGAGATACCAAGATTTAACAGTAAACTAAAACAAACAAACAAACAAAAACAAATGCAATCCCTCCCCTCAGGTTTATATTCTTGTCTGAATCTATTTTTATTATTATTATTATTATTTAGAGAAAAAAATATATCCCAATATCTCTGAGATTCCTGTCCAGAAGCTGGTTTGGAACATTTTGAAAGGTGGCTTTATCTTTAAGGTTGTCTTTAGAACAGAGTTTTATTGGCCCATAACCCCCCTTGCAAAATTAATCTTATACTCAAAATCGTGTTATATAAACAACCTTTAAACTGGGCTCTTGACTCTAATAACTTCATAGTTTTGATAACTGGGTAGCGGTGCAGAATTAGAAGCCCAGTTTAGCACCTTTACTATATAAATTTATAAATGTATATCTATATAAGCTGTATTACTGGGCTACCTTAAATAAAAACAGTTCAATAGATAGAATAAGTTGCTGAGTAAATGAACAGGAAGACAAGGATTGGCAGTGCAGTTTTTCATTTTAGTTTGTGTTTTTGCATACATAACACCCTTCTGACATTGCTTACAGTGTCAAGGACAGGGTTCAAAAAATTTAGGATATATATATGTATATATATATATTAATAGCATACCACTGCTTTAGTCCTCTGCTAAAAATTGACCATTAAAAAAATCCTTCTTTGGAATGCTCATTTGCCATTGATTGCATCTATGTAGGAAACAAACAAAAATTATCGGTAAAAGGAAAGAGAACACAGTGTCAATATGGTGAAGCAGAATAGGAAGGAATGTATGGGAACAGTGCGTGCACAACTACCCTTGACCTTCTATGCTGGTGTTCAGAAATCACTTAGATCTAACAAAGCACCCAGGTCTGCTTTACTGACCTGTTTTGGACTATGGGAGCAAGCTCAAGTTACAGGTAGGCTTGTGAGACACTGCGGTTTGTTCCAGAAATGGTTTTATGTTTACACTGTCTTATACAGCTCAGATATACTCTTAACTTAAGCTTTAAATTTAGAAATATTGAAGTGCTCATTTTTCATATGTAATTTATCCCAGGTTCTAATTTCTGTTCCTGTAACTTTGTTTATGGAAACCCATATCTACCTCACAAATGATGTCGAAACCAGTGTTTTCATCTGAGAACCTTATCTGAGTGCTTTACAACTGTGACAAATTAAAGCAATGGAAAAATTCAGTCTATTAGGGTTATCATTCGCCAGAATGGGGAAAATTCTATACATTTTTCTTTCTTTCTTTCTTTCTTTCTTTCTTTCTTTCTTTCTTTCTTTCTTTCTTTCTTTCTTTCTTTCTTTCTTTCTTTCTTTTCTTTCTTTCTTTCTTTCTTTCTTTCTTTCTCTCTCTCTCTCTTTCTCTCTTTCTCTCTTTCTCTCTTTCTCTCTTTCTCTCTTTCTTTCTCTTTCTTTCTTTCTTTCTTTCTTTCTTTCTTTCTTTCTTTCTTTCTTTCTTTCTTTCTTTCTTTCTCTTTCTTTCCTTTCCTTTCCTTCCTTCCTTCCTTCCTTCCTTCCTTCCTTCCTTCCTTCCTTCCTTCCTTCCTTCCTTCCTTCCTTCCTTCCTTCCTTCCTTCCTTCCTTCCTTCCTTTCTTTCTTTCTTTCTTTCTTTCTTTCTTTCTTTCTTTCTTTCTTTCTTTCTTTCTTTCTTTCTTTCTTCTTCAGCTTCCATTGGATTTTAAATATATGTTCAAATACACTCCAAGAGATTAACTAACACTGGGAGAACTGCCAGTTTTCTTTTTTGTTTGTGTTACAGTAGCACTTAAAAGCTTCATTGGCAATGTCTGTACTAGTGAATTAATCTGCTCAGGGGCATGGCATTAGGCAGTGCCACACAGTCATTGCAACTATTACCTTTTTAACATGGGTTTGTTCATGGTCTTCTCCTGGGGCAGGCAGCATTCACACAGACATTTCCTGGACGCAGGTCAGGGGGCAGCACTGACTGAGTCAATTCTGAAAGACAGTCTGGAGGCACCCTGTTTTGAACAGTAAGAGGTTTAGCCATCTGAGTGTCAGTTGTGCCATGCCACTTGTTCTCAGAGCTAGTGACAGGTCCCTGGTTTGTTTCCTTTAGTAATATAAATGTAATTGGTATGGACTCGTATGTTGTTGCAGCTAAAATAAATTGTACCTATCTCAAGAAGCTTTCCTAGGTGAAAGGATAGCAATAAAAGAAGTCTCAGAAAACATCACTCGAATTCATGCCAACACAGCAGGGTTCTGCTGCCTCCTGTTGTCTGAATGTAGCAGAAATTTACGACAATACTAATGCTAATAGTGGGCTATTAGCTTAAGTAGTTATGCTTACATCCTTTGGTTCCAGTTTCACTTTCCATAACAGATCTAAAGAGGAGTTTTGTTACATAGCATTTGTTCCATAGTACGTTTTGTTTGTTTGTTTGTTTTTGTTTTTGACATTTGCACTATGAACAATAGGCATAGTGGAGATGAAAAAAAAAATCTAACTGTGAAACAAAGAAGCAGGGTGTGAAGTAAGGAAAACCTTTTTTTCTTTTTCTTTTTTTTTTTTTTCTGTGGAAATAAGAAAGGAGAAAAGGAAGAAAAAAACAAGGGAGAATTGACAAGATGAGGCACCAGACCAAAAGCCAAAGAACATAGAACTGCTGCTGGGGAGTGGAAAAGTCTCTTTATATCTAGTTTTTGCAGACGGTTTATAACCATGTGTTTTTCCTACTGGAGAAAATACAGCAGCAAAGGATATGTTAACAATCTTTACTCCTAGGAAAGTTCTTCTGTCAAAAGAGTCTTGTCCTGATGCCTGTTTTGTGTGATGGAGATGAAAATGGCATGGGAACTAATATCTGCTAGAGTGAGTACTTCCAAAGAATAGCAGAGAGGACAGTCCATAAAAAAGATAAATAGAAGATTTATATAAGCTGTCCTTTGAGATCTGCAGAAAAAGTCTGTTTAAAAAATACAGATACTCTGAATTCCCTTGTTGCACAGGTTATTTAGGACGTCTGGCATACAGTTTTTCTGCTGTGGTTTATATTTATGGTTCACCTCTAAATCCCCTAAGTAACAAATATTCCATCATGCTCTTCCATGTGGGAGTGAAGTTTCTCAGGGATACATGTATTTAAAAAGAAATGAATATATCAAACTAAATGTTTTCCCCTAGTTTTCTTTTCTTTCTTATTCTCCAATCTTCCCATCACTGTTTTATTTCTTGTACTCTGCTTGCCCTATCTTGTACAATTTTTATTTTTTCTTCCCTCACTGTCTCTGTGTAGCCCCTGTGACAATATTTCTTTTTTCCTCATTTTATTTTTCTTGGACTTCCATAATAACTAATTTCATATAGTCACTCTTCCTTCAATATTGTACCTCTCATCTTGGTATATATACCTCTCTGTCTTTATACTCTGCTTGATATTTCTCTCTACCATTTTTCCTTTATCCGTCTCTTCTCCTCTCTCAGCATTTAGAGCATCCACTTCCATCTAATGGATCCTCTTTTCAGTAACAAGGGAGAATATTCATTCTTTCAGGATATGCTGTAGTGCAGGGCTGCACATCTGGGATTTTTTGTGGCTTGGGTTTACTTACAGTGAATCTACTGTTTACTATGAGTAAGATGACATTATTACATTATTAGAAGTTTAGATATATTAGAGCAGATACTGTTTTTACAGGTCCATTTTCAGCTATTTCTTCTAGCACTTCTTGCCATCATTTTTTTTTTATTTTTTTTTCCCTCCGTTTGATGGGTATACTCTTCACACAAAGGAATCTGTTTGGTTTTTGTTTGTTTGTTTTTGTTTGCATTTGTACATCACATCAGTAAAAATTAATGATCTATGAAACAGCCTTGTACATTTATAAAGCTTATTGTGCAGACTAACAACAACAATGCCTAGAGTGAAATACACAAATCCTATCACCTGCTAGTACTGCGTCTGATAGGCATGGAGTTAATATGGTAGTTTTTTTTAGATTAGTGAACAAAACAGTGCTGATAACACACTAATGCTTCAGCTGTTGCAGAACAGTGTTTGCACAGCATCAAAGGTGTCTGTTTCTCTCTCTGCCCCCACAGTTAATAGACTGCTGGATGTGCAAGAGGTTGGGAGAGGACAAAGAGGGGATCGAGTGCACCCTCAGTAAGTTTGCAGACGACACCAAGTTAGGTGCATGTGTCGATCTGCTCGAGGGAAGGAAGGCTCTGCAGGAGGATTTGGATAGGCTGGACCGATGGGCTGAGGTCAACTGCATGAAGTTCAACAAGGCCAAGTGCCGGGTCCTGCATCTGGGGCGTAACAACCCCAAGCAGAGCTACAGGCTGGGAGATGAGTCGTTGGAAAGCTGCCTGGTGGAGAAGGACCTGGGAGTACTGGTTGATAGTTGGCTGAATATGAGCCAGCAGTGTGCTCAGGTGGCCAAGAAGGCCAACAGCATCCTGGTTTGCATAAGAAGCAGTGTGGCCAGCAGGTCTAAGGAGGTGATTGTCCCCCTGTACTCGGCTCTGGTGAGGCCGCACCTCGAGTACTGTGTTCAGTTTTGGGCCCCTCGCTACAAGAAGGACATGGAGGTGCTCGAGAGAGTCCAGAGAAGGGCAACAAAGCTGGTGAGGGGTCTGGAGAACAAGTCTTATGAGGAGCGGCTGAGGGAGCTGGGGTTGTTTAGCCTCGAGAAGAGGAGGCTCAGGGGAGACCTCATCGCTCTCTATAGGTACCTTAAAGGAGGCTGTAGAGAGGTGGGGATTGGTCTATTCTCCCACGTGCCTGGTGTCAGGAGGAGGGGGAATGGGCTAAAGCTGCGCCAGGGGAGGTTTAGGTTGGATGTTAGGAAAAACTTCTTTACTGAAAGGGTTGTTAGGCATTGGAATGGACTGCCCAGGGAGGTGGTTGAGTCGCCATCCCTGGAGGTCTTTAAAAGACGTTTAGATGTAGCCCTTAGTGATATGGTTTAGTGTAGGACTTGTTAGTGTTAGGGCTGAGGTTGGACTAGATGATCTTGGAGGTCTCTTCCAACCTAGACGATGATTCTGTGATTCTGTGATTCTGTGAAAACGAAGCAGACCAGAACTAACCAATGAAATGCCCCCTGCCATAGAACAACATTCTCGGCAATACAAAGGGACAGGAATGGAATTAGAGAGGCTAGCCATCTTTTGCTTGGGAACTGGGCATTGGTCTACCCATGATAGGTGGTGACTGATTGCCTTTGTATCATCTGTTTTGTTTTCTTTCTCTTCCACTTCTCTTTGCATTATAAACAATTTTTATTTAAACCCACAAGTCTTCTTGCTTTTATTCTTCCCTTCCCCTTCCCTTGTTCTACTGGGAGTGAAGGAGGAAAGTGACCAAGGAGGTGTTAACATACAGCATTGGTGCATACACAGGAGGGACATGCCAATTGACAGACAGAATTGAGGTGTCTATAATCAGTGGCTGAAGTAGTCTACAGATTAGCTGTTCTCTTAGTTGCCAGAATTTGAATGGCTGGTTGGTTAATACATCTTTTGTGTCTTGTTTGTGTGGCCACGTCCGGATACAATCTCCAAAATCTTGATTCCCAGGTTTACTTTAGAAAGGATTTTTTTGCTTATTAATTATAGCCTGTGAGCCAAAGAAGAACCATGATAAAATAGTCCCAGCTGAAGATCCATGTCTATTGGCTATATGGGCTATGCAGTCAGTTAGTTGCTGCAATTAGATTTTGGAAATAGCCTCACTTGGTTAAGCAATATAGGCTTTATGAAGGCAGATTAGTCATATTTCAGTTGTGCATTTAAAGTTAAGAGTAAAAAGATATCTTCAAGGACGTGGCTCTTGTGCGTATAATTAAACGTATATATATATATTTTTTTTTCCGTTATCAACATATATGTCTAATTAGGAGTTTTAAAGGGCAACACACAAATATGTTCAGTTAAATTACTCAAGATATGAGTGGGTTTACAAATAGTTTTTTTCTTCCTATTGATGAAACACTCCACATTGTAGGATTTCTCCCCCCTCCACCTCCAACTCCTGTAAACAAACATCCTATGTGATTTTTAAAGCTAATAAGTCACTGTAAAGTCACCCAGAAATAACAATCTTGAAAGTATATCTGACCCATTTAGGATTTTCAGTCAAAACAGCAGTGTGAGAATGACTGGTATTAGTCCTACAAGTAGCACTTGCAAAGACAAAAGAGCAAAACAGAGAGGTTTTAGAAGTCTTTACCCTTTAGCCGGGTAACATGCGAGAACATGGGCTTTCTTCAGTATCAGATGTGATATCAGAAGTCATGTCAGTGCAACTTTGTGATACATTAGCACACTGACCTCTTAATGGATAGAAAAATTGCCTTTGATGTTTAAAGGTCATTCACTTCCTTCAACATTTCTTTTTCTTTAATTTTTTTTTTTTAATGATGCTCTTTTTCATAAATGTTTAACCTTGAATTCATAGGTTGCTTTTTCCTGATATATAAATGTTTAACATTGAATTCAGTGCCTGCCATTTAACAACTGGAAGAAAGACTTTGAGCTATCAACCTCACCTAATAGTAGGACAATTATTGTCTTCATTTATCAAAGTTCCTATGATCTCTGTCCCTCCCACTTTAATTAGACATAGGTAATTTATTGGTAAACAGAAATGTAAGCATAAAGTACTCAAAAAATATGGGTTAAAAGAAAATGGTAAATTGTTTCCTTGTTGGGCAACTTGACAATCCCTCCCAGCAATGTACTTTTATTCAGATCTCAAATAAAATAACAATAGTCAACACTTAATGAATTTATATCACATTTTATGTCTGTCTACACATCATTTGATGTTTTGTTGTCTGTCGGTGCTTTAAGAGATTTCCCTTGTTGACAATGTTTTTGTGTTGCTACCAGGTCTAATTTGGCTTTCAGCTAAGCCTTTGAATTTTTTATAATAAAGTAATTTACAGATGCTAGTAGATAAATTAGCACTGCAAAAGCAACTAAATTGCATAATCACACAGATTGATTTTGTGTTAGCCTTTGAGATGTATAGATACCTTGTGGCATCTCTTTCAAGAAAAGACAGTGAAAGCAAAACCCTTTCTATTTCCCAAGAAAACAAGGAAAAATATGTCAGAGAAACAGACAAAAATACAGATGTTACGCTGAAATTCCCAGTGATTTATAAATGTTCAACGTACAGATATCATTCGGTTTTGGTATTAACTATCCCCCCACACTTGGCACACACTAGAAAATACTCTTTCACCTAACGCACAGTTTGGATGTACAGCAAAGAGAGGGATTTGTTTGTTTTGGCATTGTCATTGATTTGGAAGGCTAAAACAAACAAAAAAAATAGAGTTCAGTGACTTTTGTAGATTTGTTACATTCAGAACAGGTTTCTTGGAACAATTAGGGCATCCCAGGATTAATGTGATCAAGAGATCACATGCAGAATACAAAATTATCTCTCTTGTGGTTAAAACTATTCCAGTTAATGTAAGGAGCCATAATTTTTTCTGTAAGTGCAACTTGGCTAGCATCTTATGAACACAGCATTGTCACTTGTAGGGACACTTAGTGGTAACATAGCTTTTTTCCAGTATGTTTTATGTAGCAGTTACAGGAATAGATGTGCCAAGAATTTAAACGCATGAAGGGCTTTTACACATTCTAGGTACCAAATCTATGACGTAAATGCATTGTCCTCAGCTGCTGGCTAAGGCAGTAGGCACCTCTGTATCTTTCACTGAAATTACCCAGGTAACCAAAATTATGTCTCTCGCCACACCAAAAAAGTCTCCAAGTCTGCAAAGAGGATAAATTTGCATTAACTAAATCACAGACATTCCTCTGCCAATTTTCCATAAGGGACTTTATTAGGTAGAGGTTCTCATACTGACAACAGCAATGGCAGTTCCTTCCTGACAGCCATCAGCTCCCATGAAAGTACCTAAATCATTTGGCTGAAGAAGTTATTAACCATCCCACCTGCTGATTCCTTTGTGTTGGAACAACTAGAAGAAAGCCCAAGTCACCTTTCATGGATAAGAAACACACAGATTCTGCTTCATGCTTGAAAGACTTTGTATGCCGTCCGGAGCTTGTTCATAATGGCAATCAAAACCCAAAATAACAACAGACTAAATCCTTAGGACTTCCCATACCTTCTATAATAATTTAGAAAACCATTCAAAAACTTACAAAGAATCTGAAATTACTCTTTGACCAGCACAGGGTCTCCTCAGAAAAACGTGAATTGTTGGTCTGGAACAGCATGTTGTCTGCCTCTTAAAGCAATCTCCTCAGGTATTTCAGGCACAGAAAAAGTTACCAAAACCCAAGCCTCACTTTTTCTATTTATTTATTTTTTATTATTTTACCCAGGTTTTCACATAAAGGAGGCAAAATGCTGTAACAGTGCATGTTTTCCTTTGTGTTTATGTGCATTTGTTTTTTAAAGGAATATTCTGTAGGTGAGCTTGGAAGAGAATTCAGAATTGATGATCCTTGAAGGAAGGCCTGAGTATAATCAATAACCCCAGGGTTGGTCTGGAATTGCAGATATGTTCTTGTCCTCTGATTTTCCTATGCCATAGCTCTTTGTAGGCTAGCTGTAATAGAATAGTTGGTATATCTGCCTTCTCTACCTGAGATAGTTTTGGGCCCTGTCTCTAGATATCCAGACTCTTCCTGCACTACTGAGCACCTTAGAAGATGATCCCAGAGTCTATTCCAGGGCCTATTTTTCTGCTTCCTTCACTACAACTAGTTCTTGACCTAAAATTTTCAAGGAGTTCTGTGAAAAACATTACTGAAGACAGTGTATGTAGTTGTGCAGAGTTGAACCTAATGCTAATTGTAAATAATATATGGCAAAGCCCTATGTCCTCAATGGATTCAAAATCCCTTTATAAATTACAGATTTGTCATTTCTGGTTTTTGTACCTTGAGTGGATGCTTCCCTTTTGATACAGATTTTATTTCACATAATTGCTGGTATAATTGCACATCTGTAAAATATTGTTTCATATTCCAAAACTAATTTGAATTGCTTATCCATCCATTAATGAGGGAAAAGCAGCAGAAGGTAACTCTTAGATAGAACATAATCATTCAACTGTAATTTTAGTAGGATTGTGCTTATGACCTGCAATAATTCAGCCCTCTAAGTTCTCTATCTTGTCAGCTCAAAGGACTTGCAAAAGATCATACTGCAAGAGATGTGAACCAGTCCAAAAAATAAAAATAAATAAATAAAAATTGCTGTAAGTTTCTTCTTGAAAATAATATTGCACATCCACAAGAATTTCCTTATTGGTCACAGAGAAAAGCAGAGGTACTAGCAGGAATAGTAAACCAGTGTTCTGGCAAAGAATGAAATAATCTCAAATCCTAAGAAAACTGAAATAATTCAATGGTGAGAGAAATTATAAATCATCTTTAGCAGCAAGACTAGTTGTTATCTGGATACCCAGTACCCTGAGCTGCTGGAAGGGGATGGGGAGCAGGATATGGCCCTCACAATCCACGAGGAAATGTTTGGCGACCTGCTACAGCACTTACCATGTACGCAAGTCAAAGGGGCCGGATGGGATCCATCCGAGGGTACTGCAAGAACTGGTGGAAGAGCTGGCCAAGCCGCTTTCCATCATTTATCAGCAGTCCTGGCTATCAGGGGAGGTACCAGTCGACTGGCGGCTAGCAAATGTGACGCCAATCTACAAGAAGGGCTGGAAGGTTGACCCAGGAAACTATAGGCCTGTTAGTTTGACCACAGTGCCAGGGAAGCTCATGGAGCAGATTATCTTGAGGGTCATCACGCGGCACTTGCAGGGCAACCAGGCAATCAGGCCCAGTCAGCATGGGTTTATGAAAGGCAGGTCCTGCTTGATAAACCTGATGTCCTTCTATGACACAGTGCCGTGCTTGGTGGATGAGGGAAAGGCTGTGGATGTGATCTACCTTGACTTCAGTAAGGCTTTTGACACTGTTTCCCACAACATTCTCCTCAAGAAACTGGCTGCTCGGGGCTTGGACTGGCGTACCCTTCGTTGGGTTAGAAACTGGCTGGGCAGCCGGGCCCAAAGAGTCATGGTGAATGGAATTAAATCCAGTTGGAGGCCAGTCACTAGTGGAGTCCCCCAGGGCTCAGTGCTGGGGCCGGTCCTCTTCAGTATCTTTATCAATGATCTGGATGAGGGGATCGAGTGCACCCTCAGTACGTTTGCAGACGACACCAAGTTAGGTGCATGTGTCGATCTGCTCGAGGGAAGGAAGGCTCTGCAGGAGGATCTGGATAGGCTGGACCGATGGGCTGAGGTCAACTGCATGAAGTTCAACAAGGCCAAGTGCCGGCTCCTGCATCTGGGGCGTAACAACCCCAAGCAGAGCTACAGGCTGGGAGATGAGTCGTTGGAAAGCTGCCTGGTCGAGAAGGACCTGGGAGCACTGGTTGATAGTTGGCTGAATATGAGCCAGCAGTGTGCTCAGGTGGCCAAGAAGGCCAACAGCATCCTGGCCTGCATAAGAAGCAGTGTGGCCAGCAGGTCTAGGGAAGTGATTTTCCCCCTGTACTAGGCTCTGGTGAGGCCGCACCTCGAGTACTGTGTTCAGTTTTGGGCCCCTCGCTACAAGAAGGACATGGTGGTGCTCGAGAGAGTCCAGAGAAGGGCAACAAAGCTGGTGAGGGGTCTGGAGAACAAGGCTTATGAGGAGCGGCTGAGGGAGCTGGGATTGTTCAGCCTGGAAAAGAGGAGGCTCAGGGGTGACCTTATCGCTCTCTACAGCTACCTTAAAGGAGGCTGTAGAGAGGTGGGGACTGGTCTATTCTCCCACGTGCCTGGTGTCAGGACAAGGGGGAATGGGCTAAAGTTGTGCCAGGGGAGGATTAGGTTGGATATTAGGAAGAACTTCTTTACTGAAAGGGTTCTTAGACATTCGAATAGGCTGCCCAGGAAGGTGGTTGAGTCACCATCTCTGGAGGTCGTTAAAAGATGTTTAGATGTACAGCTTAGTGATATGGTTTAGTGGAGGACTTGTTAGTGTTAGGTCAGAGGTTGGACTGGGTGATCTTGGAGGTCTCTTCCAACCTAGATGATTCTGTGATTCTGTGATTACTGGATAATGCCAAATAAACTACCTCAATATGCAAGGAAAAAAATAATGAAATAACTTATTTTACTACTTTCAGAAAAGTAAGACATTTTGTTGAGTATTTGAAATCAGAAAGTCATGAACATAAATGTAGGACATGCACTGGTGATGTAGATAATTGAACAATAGGTAAGTGATCTGGAAATAGTTTGCAATAAATAACTCGCTAACACTCACTGTAAGTCACCATCACTGGTGACACATATGTGCACTGATCTATTGATCCTTCAGCTTATGCTTTTAAAGCTTTTTATTGAAATGAATTTCTGAATTCATCATCAAAGGCTGGTATCACAACCTGTATAGTACTCATAACAACAAGAACCTAAAAGCGGAATGAGAAAGGAAAAGAAAAAAAAAAAGAAAAAAAAGAAAAAATGTCTTCAGGGAAAATATATAGACACAAATCTAAAATAAATAGTGTGATAAATATATCTCAGAAAATAGGAAAGTGAAGGCAATCAAACAAATGAGACAATGCATGGGAAATGGGGAAAATGCCTACATACCATGACTTAAAGAATTAGGCTAATTCACTTTTTCCTGGAACTGTATTATAATCGTTATATACAAATAGCATTTTTAGGTGGTCATTTCATGGTTAGATGAGATTTTTATTTTGTCAGCCATTTTTGTTGCTTTAGTTTGTTTAAGATTGTCTTTACCACTTTGTTCACTCTTAAAAGTTATGGATCAGAAATTTAACTAAAAAGAAATCAAAATCCACTGTCAACATATGAATTTAATAATACTAGCATGGATATTTGCCAACTATATACTTTGTGTAAGAATGTGTTGACAAGCTTCAATGAAACTAAACAAAATAAAGAAACACAAAGGAATGTGTTATTGTATTTCTTACATTCTTAAGTTAAATATGTTGATGAATATGATGAATCCTGTGGATGTTTTCATCAGAACACACCAAGAAATAAATTACTTATAATCATAACTATAGGGCAAAGGAAACATATTCTTTTTAATGCTATGTAGAAAGGAGTTAAAAAATAAAATTCTGAAATGTCAGCATTTTCTGTCCAAAACACAATTTAAAAAAACAGACTTGTTTAACTTATGGAGTCATGAACTAGAACAACTAATTCACCTAATGAAATAACCACCTTAGGTCTCATTAAGGCACGGATGCACACATATATTAGCAGTCTGATTTACAGCCTGAAATCTAACTGGAGGATTTGCTACATGTTCAACAGCATGCTTAAAAGAATGCCTTTTGAGCAAGAACCTGCAATGCTCAGATTATCATATATGGGGCACATGAGAATTTAACACTAAGGGAAACAAAACAGCAGTTTATATGAAATGTGGTTTGAAAATATATGAATGTGTTAGGCAGTCATATTCCTGCCAGTCTTTAAATACTGCAAAGACTCAGTATTTAAAAAGAAAAGTTACAGGTTTTATTATTATTATTATTATTATTATTGCTGTTTATAAAAATCTATTTAATCTATTGCATCTACCCTTTCTAAAACAGTTACAGACTAAGGTCAGATTGTTGCTATGCTGCAGGAAAACACTGAAACAGAGATGAACACACCCTGAAAATTAGAGTCAGTCAAAGCCTCTGTGTTTGAAAACAACAGTGCAAGAAAACAAAACAAAACAAAACAAACAAACACAAAAAAGGAGAGATTAAAAAAAAATCTCTTGGAGTTACTCTTTTATTATTTCCCTAGACCATGTTTGTGCAAATGAAGAATCTCTAATAAAAAGACAGGAAAATGAAAATGAAATGGAAGTCAAACTGGAGTGAAGAAGCTGCAATGTCCATCAGCAAGGAAGAATCAGACTTTGAATAGCTAATTAAAAACGTTCTTGAAATAGTTAGAGGGGGGAAATAAGGGGAATAAGGGGATAAAAAGAGCAAAAAATATTTCACTACTTCTGAGGAAGGAGAAATTTTGTTATCTGGCTTTGAATATCTAGGAGTTAACTGTCCAGGGCTAAGCACCTAGGACTAGACATCCTCTTCTGTAAGTGCAGATAGGCAGGCATCCTCCAGAGAGCTAATTATTCCTTTCATCTTGACCAGTTTTCTTAGGCTGGCATGAACTGCCTTCCATAGAGGCCTCTCTTCCCAGAGTGTACAAGCAACTTGGATAGCTAAGCTAAGCTAAGTAAGAAGAAACTCATGTTTAATGTTAGAATGCCCCCTGTACTCTGTGTCTCACAAAGTGATACTCCCATATAAACATGAAGTAGCTCACCTTTGTGCTGGGATAGACTCAGTCCTGACCTTGAAGGAAATTATGTTGTTAGTTTGTAACGTGTGGACCTGACACTGACAGCATATTTTACTTTTTGAACAGAGTTCCTAAATTCAAGTTATTAATAAAATACACTTCTGAGTGAATATGCAATTGCAAAGAAAGTACATAGAGTACTTTAAGAGGGTGTCCTTTAAATGTAACCTATAACCTTGCTGACAGCAATCCATTAAAACATTTTGAAAAGATGCTTTCCTTAGAAGTAGTGCATTCCAGAGGACAAAGTGGTTTTGTAACATATTTAACAGCTTGTAGACCCATAGGTGCAGTGGTTAACACAGTAAGGTTATGTTAGCAGGGGGGCTACAGAGGTGGATTCTGTGAGGAGAGTACAGAAGCTGCCCCGTGTTAAGTAAGAGCCAGTTTCAGCCAGCTCCAAAGGGGCCTGCCCACCACTGCCCAGAGCTGAGCCAATAAGCAATGTTCTTTGCACCTCTGTGAGAGCAGATTTAAGGAAGGGGAAAAAAGCTGCTGTGTAACAGCAGCTGGGAGAGTAAGGAGTGAGAAGCAGCCCTGCAGACCCCAAGGTCGGTGCAGAAGGAGGGCAGGAGGTGCTCCAGGCACACAGCACAAATTCCCCTGCGGCCTGTGGAGAGGCCCCTGGTGGAGCAGGCTGTCCCCCTGCAGCCCGTGGGTCCCACACGGAGCAGATCTCCACGCTGCAGCCCGTGGAGGAGCCCCCGGTGGAGCAGGTGGATGTGGCCTGGAGGAGGCTGCGGCCCATGGAGAGCCCCCGCAGGAGCAGGCCCCGGGCCGGAGCTGCAGCCCGTGGAGAGGAGCCCACGCAGGAGCAGGGGGTCTGGGGGGAGCTGCTGCCCGTGGGGGACCTGTGCTGGAGCAGTTTTGTTTACTGTTAGTCCTTGATGGGTTAAGAAAGCATTGGTAGAATTATTTAATGCACCCATTTGAAACAGCTATTTTGTAAATTAAGCACCTTCTGGGACTGAGTTTACTATAAAATCTCTTTGAAGCAAACTATGTTCTACACTTATTAATTATTGTTCTATTACTTATGCACTTGCTATTTGTTCCATACACTAAGAGTTTCTATCCCAGTGCTGAAATAAACATGAATTATTATGCAGCTTAAAATTTTGCTGCAAGAACTTTATTTTTTTTAATAATGTTTAAGCACTGGCTCATCACTTCTGAAAGTAGCTTTTTCACTAACCTATTTAATCCATTGCTTCTACCCTTGTATCTACCATTGCTTCCAGTCTATAAATTTGGTAATGGCTCAGAGTGAAGAATATCTAAACAAATTAACAGCATCAGTTCCCATACAATGTTACATTTTCCACGGAGGCAACTTATGAAAGAATTGAAAAGGTTCGGTCTGAATTATATGATAAGATCTGATTACAGCTATATGAGACATGAATAATTAGGGCTACTACAGCTCCAACGTTTCACCATGATCAAATTGTATCCCACTCTTCCACAGATACGTTTGTATATGAAAGATGTTTTCCTCTGGTAAAGCTGTGGTCCTCTGCTAGATGAGGCATTTTTAGTTGCAGTATAGCTTTGGCAGTTTGGTTTTAAAAAGACAGGTTTCTGTGGATAAGAGAACCCTTCAGTCCATCTGAACAAGTAAACTGGCTAAAATGCTAACCTTACTGGAAGAAAGAGAAACATGTTGAGCAACTGGAAGCAATAATAATAACAACAACAGTAATAATAATAATGTTTGGATGAGCCAGAAAGCCTACGAAAATAGTGGAAGAACTAAGCATATATTAAATGAAATAAAATAAAATTAAATTAAATTAAAGACCCTTGTATCTTCGAGGAGTCCCTTGTAAATATAAAAGAAAAGTAGTAGCAAGTAAGCATTAAGGTGTAAATCCCTATTAGCATCTGAGGGTTTTCACACAAAGAAGATTCATACATAAAGATGACACAAAACTTACTTCTAAATTTCTTTATAATTTGGCTGGCATGCTACAGGCTTCTTCTGTCCAGTTAGGCTCAGTGTGTTCTGTTGCTCACAGCTGTAGCCCAGTCAATGCAGAAAACCAGGATCAAATGCTAAGACTGTCATCCGCTGCATCAGTCCAAATCCCTATGTCAGCCAGGGTGAGGAGGACATAAACCTCTTCTGCACTCCACACAGTCTCTTGGTAATGAATGATGTGACCAGGGACTCACTCATTGGTGAAACATCTGTGTACAGCATCTGGTAGCAGTAATATCATGAGCTGGGATACTTTCCTAAAACCTTTCTCCTACAGAAATATGTTAATAATACCTGCTGCTAAACTGAATGATATCAGCATTGTATGAGTTCAGACTAAAATATGAGCCCTGAAAAATGTTAGTTGGACTAAGAAGTGAATGTCAATAATCCCATTTGATCCAAACCAAAAATTTTAGAGACCTTTAAAAAAAAACAAAACCTTCATGCATTTTAGCTGTTTTTTGTTTGCTTGTTTGTTTTTAATTTGTATAATTAACTGCACAATCCTTCTGAACCATCTGAGCCCACTATTCTTCTCAGAAAGATAACCTTCAACACCATTGTTTAGAGTGAGAGAGTCAGATTCTTCTGTATTGCTAAAATTGTCTTCCTCGAGTCTCGTCTCGTCTCGTCTCGTCTCGTCTCGTCTCGTCTCGTCTCGTCTCTCCTCTCCTCTCCTCTCCTCTCCTCTCCTCTCCTCTCCTCTCCTCTCCTCTCCTCTCCTCTCCTCTCCTCTCCTCTCCTCTCCTCTCCTCTCCTCTCCTCTCCTCTCCTCTCCTCTCCTCTCCTCTCCTCTCTCACTTTTTTTTTTTTTTAACTTTGATTTGAAATAGTAACCCGTCAAAGGATACTCAAATCATCTTATATGCAATACTGTTAGAAATACATGGTGGTCAACAAACCGAAAAGCTTTTTCATTAATGTTTACAGATTGTTAGAAGCTTTTTGCTGACTATGTGTTTACAGTCAAAATTACTTTCCAGAAGAGACTACACTATTTTCCAGTCTTGTAGAGGGATAGGACTTCATGGTATCTCATGGCTAATCTACACTCCTCTGCAGTACATTGGGGTGAGGACTCACCTCATTCAACTTTAGAAGTCTGTAGTATAGACATTTATAGCTAGCTAATTATCTGGGACTTGCTTTACATTCAAAGCAGAAAAAAATGTTACTTCTGGGAAATGATTCATCTGAACATGCAGAGCGTAAGATAAAAAGATTTCTGTGCTGAAGTTACCTATATTTCTTCATTGACTATAAGGACAAGTTTAAACATTTCTCAGACATTGTTCATTTTGTAATTTACATATGCTTTTAGAGAGATAAATCTCACTCTGCATCACAAATCCCCGCAGCAGAGATGTCAACATATATGCAGGAATTTCTTATAAAACGTTTTATAATGATTTTACAGTATTTCTGTAATCTCATATGTAAAAATATTTATATAATTTCAGGTAGGAATGCTATACCAGTTTTACATTGCCTGAGATTCATGTAGCTCTTTGGTTATTACTTCTTATATTAAGAAATGTGATGGCTTGAGACAGTGATTCTCTTAATAAAAGGTGATGAAAAGACACAGAACAATGAAAATGTTTTGAATTAGGCTTCTTAAAAGGCCCACACAGCCCATCAAAGATGTGATCACTGGAATGAATGTTTCTCTCTATATTTATTTATTTATTTTTTTATTTTTTTCTGCTTAACATCTTGCCAAATAGGAAAATGTAAAAGTTTAAGTTTCAAGTGGAAACCTGCAGGGAACATTTAGCTTTCAAAAAGACAGTTTATGCTAAATTATAGTGTTGCTGATGTACCCTGATCTTCTTGAAGTTACAGGAACTTAGTTTTAATTTTAGGGATGTGCAAAATTGACATTACTTATTGCTAGATTTTATTTCAGAAATGGGAGACTTTCTTTTAAGTGACTATATAAATAAATAACTTTTCCTCACATATCATAGTAAACATGTCAAATAATACATTATGCACAGTAGTGTATCAAACATATTGCATCACACTACAGCAGGCTACAAACTGCTTAAATATAAATCAAACACTTAATGAAAAAAAGAATAGAGAAAAACAGATTAATGTATGTAAATAAAAACTGCAAACACTGTTTTCTTTCATCTCCTTTGTACACAACATGTGACATCACAGCTATATGTAGTGTTTTATTACAGGTTAGTGCTTAAAGCTCATTTCACTAACAAATTTCATGAAGAGTATGACATTTGAGAAAGAATCGATTTTTCTGTTTTGTTTTTGTCTTATGATAATCAACATGACCTGCCAGGCATGAAAGCGGCTTTGATTATTTAATCCACATCGGGAAGCATGCAGCTAGTTTTTTGAAAATCTGGCTGCTGTGTAGGGTTTTATGAGACAACAAGAAAAGAATACAAGAAAAGCTTAAGCACAAAGATGGATATTAAGAAAGCTAGAATATGGAGAGCATGAGTTGGTTCAACAAGAGGGCAAACAGGAGAGAAGAGATAATATCCATTCAGCAGTATCTTGTGGCCTATGTAAGGAACACAGAAAAAGAAACCAGGACAACTGATGGCCTTCATTCCTGTGTCATATACAAGCTCATAGTAGCTGTTCCTCGAGATTATTGAAACAGATTAGTTATTTCCCAAAATACAGTTTTGAGTGGGGCTTGCATTATTACTTGCTGGTGTATGCTATTTTTTAACACTGGAAATGTAACATTAGCAGTGTGAAGTATGGGGTTGTGTCAGCAATGTTTTATGAGAGGGAGGACCCTTTGGCAACCTATTTAACATACTCCAACTCATTACCGAAGGTAGACTTTGATGCAAAATTTATCAGGTTAGAATAAAGAAAAACATCATTCACTGCACAGCAAGATATAAGACATGCATAGGATTCTCTGGAAGCATATAGGGAAACTTTCAAGAAATTCAGAAGATAATCTTGCAAAGCTGAAGGACGACACCAGTTGGAATCGAAAACAGCTCCTACTTAGTACATGACAGGAAGAAAGATGGTGTGACTGTAAAGAAAATTTAACAGACTCATGACATAGTGAGCCAGCTTCAGTTGGAAAACTAAGAGGCCAACAATAGGAAACTATCAGAAACACCTGCTCTACTCTTCTTTATAAGACATCCATTTATGGCAATTTTTGGAAACAATGCAGAACTTAATCCCAAAATCTGAAAAAAAAAAAAAGCCTTAAAAATCACAGAAAGACTTAAGCATAGCTAGCAATGCAATGACATCAATTATATTTGCAAGACTTAGCAATGCATTTTCCTTCAGATGGTCAGAACTTAATCCCTGCAATGTTAACATGATTAATTAGTGTTTAAAAGTGATGCAGACTTTAGGAAGAGAAAATGCATTGAAAGTAACAAGAAATGTTATCCTTCAATGGAAAAGTATTTACATTCTGACAGAACTGCAAGTTCACAGAGATCTTTTTAATCTATTTTTCAAATATCAGGATTGTGTGGTTGATATTAGAGAAAAAAAAAATCCTTATTCTTCTCTGATTCATTTGCCCAATCTGAACAACTTTTTAAAATTAATCTTTAATGCTTGTTCACATAGTTTTTAAAAAACTGTCTTGAGTGGTCAGTAAATGAACAGGGAAGAATATAGTGAATATATAAAAGTTCAAGAAACTTTTCTAGTCAAATTGGATGAATATAAGTAAGAACATGAAAACTCTCATCACTTCATCAGAAACTCACTTTTCTGTCAACAGATTATTGGAATCAAATACTCTTTGACAAGATTCTTTTAAGATATTCCACATGAAGAGGATTTAAAGTTTAATACCAGATTTACTTATTTGTAGATATTTGACATAACACAGTATTTTGGTTTCGTAGAGTGAAGCATCAACGTACTGAAATCATGGTACAAGTATACTTAGCGGAATAAATCACTGCAATATACAGTTAAATCACAATACAAATGTGATTCACACTAATGGTCTCAATATGCTCACTGTCAAAATACTGGGTGTCCCCAGCCACCAGGAAAGAATATGTGGATTGAAGCCAGCTCAAACCTGTTGCTTTTCTCATAGCTGTGACACCAAGTGACACCAGTATAAATTAGAATGACTCGGAAGATCCTCTGAAGAATTATGCCAGATGTTCACCAGATTATCTGTGATCAGAATCCACTCTAAAGACTTTAATAATAATGTTAAAGAGGTATATCACCTACCATCAAACATGCCATATAAAACTTGTAGACTTAGCTATAAACAGAGGAAAAAAGAACGATGCCTCTTTGCAGTGCTAACACAATCCTTGCGTGCGTGTGTGTGTGTTGCAGGGCTCTTGTTTCACAGATGTACTGATTTCTATTCTATCTGTTGATTAATTTTAGACAAAGGCATCAACTGTGTTAGTATAGAACTATTAGAAATATTAGTGCTTTTTCACAGGAAAAACAAGCACCATCCTTCATGGTTTCATCCATATGTATACAAAATATCGTAGAACCATAGAATCACAGAATCATAGAATCATAGAACCATAGTATCATAGAATCATAGAATGGTTTGGGTTGGAAAGGACATTAAAAACCATTTAGTTCCAACTCCCCTAACGTATATGTATGCAAAAAATTATACTACTGAGATATAACCACTATAGCCACAAAGACTGGGTAGCAGAATCGTTCAAACATATCTCTGTAACTGTTAAACATTTTTCAGTAACTACTAGCACCCAGTGAAACTGTGGCTTTCCAGTGAGAGAATTAGTAGACTTTTTTTTTCCTTTTTTTTCTTTCCTTTTTTTTTTTCCTTTTTTTTTTTTTTTTTTTTTCCCACAGGCTTTCCATGTCCAGGTTAAGTGTTTTCACATTATCAACACGCAATACACGCAATATGGAATTTATGTTCTTTAATAGCTGGGTTTGGGCTGATAGGAATTCTATGCTCATAATAATCTGAGAGTATAAGACTTAGTGAAAAGAAGACTCCTCAACAGGAATATTTTTTAACTGACTCTGCTTTCAGGGTGTAAAAATTCTTAGGACGATAAGCTTTCCCCTGTCATCTGTTTTTTCTTGGTATTAGTAGCTAATTTCCAACCATTTTGCTCACCGACCCCTCAACCCCTACCCCCCCATATCAGCGCTGTCCTTTTTATAACATGTCAATAGGAAGGCATGACAGAAAATGCTGAAGCTACCAGCCTGCTCAGAATATCAGTAACCAGAAAAATCACATCCAATTAAGGTAACTGCAGCTCTCAGGCTCTTGCAAGAATACAGGATGAAGTCTAAAAATAAGCAACCATTATTCTAACCCAATGCCTATCCTGCCTGAATAGATTACATTTTATGAATAGCTGGTGTGTGAGTGAGAAAGAGGAATATTTAAATTATTTCAATCTATGGGAATTTGTGAAATGAGGGTTTGTATAATGGACTACAAGTCATCTCATATGAAATATATGCAATTTAATATTGAAGTGCATTTTATTTCTCTATGGTGTGGCTGTTTTGATTAGCTGAATTCTCATGTCCTGTGAGTTCTTGTGAAAAGTCAAAAATTCACTATTTCAGGATCCTGTTATTAATAGGTGGTGTGGAGAAAAAACATTCTTATTTCAACTTTTTTTTTTTTAAAAAAAAAAAAGAACAACCTTTTCAATTACATATTTAAATATTTTAAATAACATGTTTTAGCTACTCTGCACTGAACCAAAGAAAAAAAAAAGTATTCTGATGCTGAGGTGAGTGTGGTGGTTTTACCTTGCTGGGCAGCTAAACTGCACCACAACTGCTCTCTCACTCCCCCTCCTCAGAAGAAAAGGGTGAGAAGAAGGTGTGCTGGAAAGAAAAAAAGATGCTCACAGGTTGAGATAAGAATAATTTAATTAAATGGAAGAGTGGAGAAAACAAACAAACAAACAAACAAAAAAGCAAAGGCTGCACAGAAGCACAGATAGAGAAAAATAAAAGTTTTCTCTATTTCCCATCAATTAGAGATGTTTGGCCACATCCCAGGAAGCAGGGCCTCGATACATGTAGTGGCTGTTTAGGAGGACAGATGTCTTCGTAACAAGGACCCCACCTCCTTCCACTTTCCCACCTCTTACTGCTGGGTGTTGCACCATACAGTATGGAATATACCTTTGGTTGGTTTAGGTCAGCTGCCCTGGTGATGTCCCCTCCCTGATTCTTGGCCATCCCCAGCCTACTAGCTCTAGGGCATTTGGAGGGAGTCTTGATGCTGTGCCAGCACAGTTCAGCAATAGACACAACACTTGTGTGATACCAATGCTGTTCTAGCTACAAGTGCAGAGTACAGCACTGCATGGGCTGCTGCAGGGAAAGTTAACTCCCTCCCAGCCAGACCCAATACAGGTGAGAAAAAGCAGGATGCTAGTGATGGTGTCTGCTTTTCTTGATCATTATTTTGCTGTATGTTGCTGCATGAAGAGTGCAGGACAACAGGAAGGAGGTTTGCTGGTTTAGCTGGTGGTGCTTGCTACCTGCTTTTTGGAAAATTTTCATGGAAGAAGGTAGATATTTTCTCTTCTTTAGAAGTAAAAAACATACACATAGCAGAAACTTTCCTAAAGCAGAACAGCACTCAGAGAGAGAGAGGGAAAAAGTTAGCAAGGAGGAATCCTACCGTAGAGAAGAAAGACCAGGACTAATGTCATGTACAGAGTCAGGCCTCAGAGGTAGCAGAAAAAAAAGGTTTCCTAGAAAATCCAGATGGGATTATAAAGCTGACTGTAACATAACAAACTGTTAAAAGTTGATAGTTGAGACTCATCCAAATTCAAAGAAGGCCATTCTGCCAGGATATGTGGACAAGGGGGAAGTTTGTTATAAGTACTTATCTTTTAAACCTCTTCATTCAATAGGTTATTTTCTCATTTTGTGGTCAAATGTAAGCTGGTTATGGAGGCTGACAATACTTTCATGTTTTTCAGGTGTACTCTCCTTAAAAGAAGGTGGTTCATAGACCTGCTTCGAAACTCTGGCCAAATAGGTTTCTGTCTTCAAGGGTTGATGCCAACACTATAACTTTTCAGACAGGGTGAGCCAAACACACTGAAAAGTAGATTATCATACAGCAGTTTTCAACCTGCTTCCAGTTTCCAAGATTACAGGCATTGACATTGCTTTCCCCAAGGTGGCTTCTGGAGCCTGGCAATAGGGGGAAATACCTCATATATTCCTTGCTGAGAGCAAACATGCACAGCAACCAGAGCTAGCTGAAAGCTAGTCAGAATAATTAAGATAAACTTAAGTGTGTTCTGCTTCAAAGCTCCATTGCATCTCAAAGTTATGGGGACTTTGTCACTAACTTCCAGCACAGTTTTACCAATTTGCAGTGCAGATTTGTGTTAGATTAAACCTTGGGATTCCATTAACTGTTTTCTGCTTTGGCTTTCTATTTTGCTCAGTGGTAGGTGACACTGGAATTTCCTTGCTTCCTGCAGGGAAACATAATGACTACAGCAAGCAAGGAGTCTCTTAATGAGGTTTCAGAGAAAAGAGAAACTAGAAAATGGAGGCACGTGTGTGTAACCGGGGAATCAGCCTTATCTGCTTTGGGTTTTGTTGTTTTTTGTTTGGTCGGTTGGTTTTGGTTTTTGCTGTTTCTGTTGGTGGTTTTTGTTTTGTTTTGTTTTGTTTCGTAATATGAGATTCTCTATTTAACAAACTAACTTTCTATTTAACAAATAACAGCCAGCCCCCCCCCCCATACTTACTCCCAAAATTTGTCTGCAACACTCATTGCTTCACTGTGAATATATTGATGATATTATAGATGTATTTTCAAAACCATCAGTGATAAATTTGCTGCACCCAGTTCTTGGACATCATGGGTTTACGACATATGATGACGAAGACTGTGAACTAAGCACTGTACACACATCTTTGTCCCACTGGCACCAACTGCATAGGCACATTTTTACCTTCTTGCTCTCTTGTTAGCACATTTGGGGATGGGTCTACCTTCTCATATACTACTTTGCTCAACTGTTCCAAAGCATGTGCCTTGTTCAGAAGTGGATTCAAGGAGAAATAATTCATCAGTCTTATAGATCTTTTTTTTTTGAGAGCATCTTCTTGGACTGCACATACAGGTAGGCATCCAGCAGGAAATCCATAGGTCATTGCTTGTTTTGGTCATGCACAGGTAATCTTTGTAATACAAATATGACTATTTCTATCCATCCTACAAAATGAAGATAAAAATGCACGCTGGACACACAACTATTACATATCTTTTTAACATCACTGATCCTTGAATTTCATTAGCTCTTCTACACATTCTTCACATATTTAATTTTCCATGCAACTTCATTTCTCTGACTGGAACAATAGGTCATTTTCTTGAAATTTCATAAAAAATATATTTTGGCTTCATAGAGTAAGCATAAATTACTTCCCTAGAAGTAAATTAGCAGTGAATGGAGCTTTCAGATGGTGCATAGTGCCTGCATCTTACTAAGAAAAACTATTGTCTTAGTATCATTGCAAATTACAACAAAAATATTATACTTACAAGAATTGTGCTTAATGTTTTATTTAGGAAATCACTGATTCTAAAAACATATCATAATTTACAGATTTATACCAGAGTGTACTATACATTCTTAAAAATTAAAGCTGTCTGGTCTGGCTGTATTTGCTTATGAAAAATAGCTTAGTTTTAAATAAAGTCATAAAAATTGCATTCTTCTCATTTCTAGAGGTAATCAGCTATGACACTCAGTGACATAAATCTTTGCTCTCTTCATTTTCTCCTCCTTCTAGGAAAATAAAAATGGAATGTTTATAAAGGTGATGATCAAAGCAATTGAAATGTAACCTCCAGACTTTCTTCCAGCCATTCGAAAACTGAATGTATACTGAGAGAATTTGTAATATATTTGGAGAAATTTGTGAAAAGTTCACAATCTCACTACCTTCATATCTTTTTTATTATTATTATTCATTTGTACTTAATGGAGCACTAAAAAATACAATATAGCAAGTTTTCATAATAAGGTCTTTGGAGCCCAATTTCTCGTCTAGATGCTCTCAGTGATGAAAAACTCTGTGAAGAGGATTTATCCTGCTGTCATCGATCTAGTGGCATATTTAAGCATGAGAATTAATTTAACCTACAGCATGAGGTTGTTTACTTTGAAAGCTGTGGATATTTCTATGTTTCTTCTCTATAAATAAGAACATACAAATTTTGAAACAGTATAATGATGTAACAGAACCTGTACTCCTATCTAATGGAATGGTGATTAGTGCTATGAACATGCAGAAATGATACTACTTCACAGTTAGTGTTTTTCCAAGAAAATAAAAGAAACTGATTCATACCTTTCATGTACAAGGTAGATGGGGGAAAGGAAATTCACATATAAAGCTTTGTTTAGTTCAATTTAAAAAATCTGATGGGCATTCATTCTGGAGGAGGGATGGATTATTAATGGTTACTTTAACAATACCAAGAATTTTTTCAGTTCTACAACATAAAAGTTAGCAGTCATCACTAGAGGATGCCAGTTCCTTTGGATTGGATGCCATTCTTACAGTCTTCAATAACAACTTTTTTGTTATTTTGTTTTTATTTTAGATATATATCTACTGTAATAATAATTTTGACCCCTTTGTGAAGATATGTCAGCAAATTGAAATGAAATATAATTTAAGAGTTTTCTTCCACCAAAAAGGTACTTGACACTGAATGCACACAGCGAAGCACAAATTCTTAAATATATTGACCTTGCTGAGTAATCATGGGGAAAGCAGTTAAGCATATGATATGTTTAATTGAATGTTACTTAAGAGTAGGCAGAAAACATACATCATATAAAAATTTAAAAATTCACAACTTCAATGAAATCTCCACGAATCATACCTTTTTGTGACTTAGAAAACAAAAGTTTCAAAATATAATTATTCTGCCTTTGTATGGTATAATTCTTCGTGCATTTTCATTCATTACTTTCTGTAAAAATAGTAAAGGTAAGCCATTTCAATCTGCCTGTACGACTGAGGAGAAATTAATCCACATTTGGATAATGACTTAGACTGATAATGAGACCTCACTCCCATTTTTATTGTTATATATTGTGTCATGAAGAGTATTAATAAATGTCATATTTTATTCATTTACTGAAGGAGATCCATTTCATGTCCTGCACATGAAATGCACGTCTTGTCTGTGTCTGTTTAAAAGGCAGGATTCTAGAACACAGCACTGCTAGACTTCTGTCTGCCCTTCTGCATTACGTTGAACATTTTGCTTATCATTAATATAACTCGCTAACCTTTAGCTATTTAAATGTTAGACAGTTACTATGACGTAACTGATATGCTTTTTCTTAATGGTGAGAGTAGACAGAAACCTTATATTTTAGATATATATCTAGTATAATAATAATAATAATAATAATAATAATAATAAACACAAACAACCAAATAAACAAAACAAACAAAAAAAAACAACCAACCACACACACACACACACACACACACAAAGATAAACTAGCTGTTTTACTGACTTCTGGCCTGGTTTCAGCTAAGGTAGAGTTAATTTTCTTCATTGTGTCTGGTATGTTGCCATGTTTTGGATTTAGGAGAAAAATAATGTTGATACACTGATGTTTCAGTTGTTGCAGAGCAGTGCCTACACTAAACCAAGGACTTTTCAGTTTTTCATACCACTCTGCCAGCGAGGAGGCTGGGAGTGCAAGAGAAGCTTGAAGAGGACACACCCGGGACAGCTGACCCAAGTTGGCTAAAGGGATATTTGGCATCCCAATCTCCAAATTGGAGAGAGATGGATTTGAAGGGTGGACCATTCTGTGGATAAGGAATTGACTGGAAGGCCATATACAGAGAGTTGTGGTCAGTGGCTCAGTGTACAATGGCCAGTGATGAGTGGTGTCACTCAGGGATCCATTTTGGGAGTGGTGTTATTTAATATATTTATCAATGACATAGACAGTGTAATTGAGTGTACCCTCAGCAAGTTTGCAGATGACATCATGCTGAGTGGTGTAGTCAGTACAAGAAGGAAGTGATGTCATCCAAAGGGACCTGGACAAGCTTGAGAAGTGGGCCCACATTAACCCAATAAGGTTCAATAAATTCAAGTGCAAGGCACTGCACCTGGGTCAGGAAAATCCCAGACATGAGTACAGACTGGGAGAAGAACTCATTGATAGCAGCCCTGTCTAGAAGGACTTTGGGGCTGTGGTGGAAAAAAAGCTCATCATGAGATAGCAGTTTTCCATCTTTTTTATAAGCCCCCTTACTTAAAGGGAACCTTCTCTTCAGGCTGAACATCTCCAGCTCTCTCAGTCTTTTTTTCATAGGAGAAAGAATTTCTTCTTTTCTGCGCAGTGTACCTGCAGAATCCCTTCTTTTTATTCCTTGCATCCCTTGCCAAGTTTAGTATCATCTGTACCTTGGCTTTCCTGATCTCACCCCTACACATCTGAATGGGATCCCTGTACTCTTCCATGCCACAAGTCCCTGCTTCCACTGCCAGTGCATTTGCTACTTAGACCTCAGTTTGACTATTGAGTGCTTTCTCAGCCACGCCAGTTTCCTGCCTTCCCTGCTTGATTTCTTACATATGGGGATGGAGAGCTTTCGTGCTCTAAGAGAAGTGTCATGAAAGAGTTACCAGCTCTGATCAGATCCTCTGTCCATAGGAACAGTGTTCCAGGGGATCTCATCCCCTAATTCTTTAAACAGTTGGAAGTTTGCTCTCCTAAAGCTCAGGGGTCCTAACTTTGCTCTTTGCCAGCCCCATATTCCTCCAGATCATAAACTTAACCAAGGCATGGTCACTACAGCTCAGTCTGTCTCCAGTTTTAAACTCTTGAATGAGCACTAGGTCCAGTAATGCTTCTCCTATGGTTGGCTTGTCTCATACCTGGACCAGGAAGTTGTCCTTGATGCACTTCAGGAGTCTCCTGCTTACAGCCTGCTGTGTAGCTTTCCCAGCAGGCATCCAGGTGGTTGAAATCTCCCATGAGGATGAGCACCTATGAGCATGATGCCTCTTGTAGTTGAAGCAGGAAGGCCTCGTCAACAGGCTCCCCTTGATAAGGCGGCCTGTAGCAGACCCCAACCACAAAGTGTCCTTTATTGGTCCAGTCCTTAACTTTTACCCACAAGCTCTCAACCTGTCCATGGCTCTTTCTCAGTGGTAGCTCTTTGCAATCTATCAGTTTCTTAAAAAATAGGGCAACACCCCCACACCTCCTTCCCTGCCCACCTCTTCTTTAGCCAATTCCAGTGTTCCAGTTATGTGATTCATCTCACCACATTTCCATAATGTCAATTAGGTCGTAGTTTTCTAATTGTGCCATGGCTTGCAACTCCTCCTGCTTGTTTCCCATGCTGCATGTATTAGTGTAGAAGCACTTCAGCTGGGCTATCAGCCGCATTACCGTTTTAGAAGAAAGATTCCTAATTCATCTGGCACAATTCACAGGTATTTCCCTGTTGCTTCCTAAAGTGTCAGTGTTGCCAGGTCCTTTTCTTTTAAAGCTCTGTTAATAAGTCCAGCCCCCTTGCTGCCAAGAACACTCTTGCCCCATCTTGTCAGGTGCACCCCATCCAGTGTCAACATGCCTGGTCTCTCAAAGATGCATCTGAGATCACAGAACCCAAAATCCTGAGCACGGCACCTTTCAGGCTATTTTGGTGACACTGGTTCTAATATAGGTAGTTGGTTGGACCAACTTTGTACAGTGTCTTTTCTTGGGTCTTTTTCATTGACATTTGTGGTTCCTGCAGAACTACATCAACTAGGCTTGGGTGCAAATACCTTGAAGACGTTTTCCAATAAATATAACAGTGGGTTTATCTGCATCTTCTGATATCACAAAGAAGAATGGACAGAATTTTTCCCATGGGTGTTTAACCAATATTCCAACATAACAGTAAAGAAAAAAAATGCTAAAAGTATTTATATAACAGGGTTTTTTTTTAATAGATAGAAGTGTGTGTATAATAACAGAATTTGATTCTATTTATTTTTTCATGTTCTGACAAGTGAGTAAGATATTTGCTGGGTCTTGCAAAACTACTAAAGTTAACCAGTATGATCCATATATTCAGCATTCTTTCACAAAAGTGTATATCATGCACTGCAGGACAAAACAGTGCTTTGACATTCCCTAAATACTGGGGGTCTTCTTGGCAAATGTCATTAAATTATTATATCCAAAGAGTCTTCCCTAAAATTCAATGAAAAAATAGATCTCTTATCTACTACCATTTTTTAAAAAAATATTAAAATCAGCAATGTCTACAGCTTTTAAGTTACACAAGAATAAACTTATCCTAAGTGCTTCTGCAGAGTCTGAAAATCTTTAATCCATTATTTCACTTAGAGAAATATGGCAAAACAAGACTAAATTACAATAATGGTCATGCATGCAAACACTTTTGAGAAAATGTTTCCCTTTTGCCTTCTTATATGTTAAAAAATACTGGTAAATCAATTGGTATTTGTACCATTGGTGAACAAGTCAGAGCGGTCATTTAACCACCTTAGGAAATTAAGAGACTGCAAAAGGAAACAAAATGGAGCTTTCTAATTTACCTTTAAAGGTTTCTATAACCACGAATGATTAAAATTTAAGACAGACACCTCACTTGAACCCTGAATGAAACAATAGATAGCACAAGGCTTTCCATACATTACTAAGCCACATCCAGCATATTGATTCACCTATGCATAGTAGGTGAAACATCACAGTTTCATCTTTATAAAAATGCAAATATGCCCACATACACCCAAAAAATAATCACTGCTTTCACTAGAGATTGCTTTAGACTTGCTGACAGATGCTGCTGTAATTATTATGCTGTAATCTCTAAAACCTGCATTCTGAGTAAAGTTCCTAATACAGCTTTTCCATCATACACAAGTACAAAATTTGTGATTCTTATGTATCAGTGTCATTTTCTATGTTGTTTTTACACATAGTCAGTGTCCTTGGCCCACTGTTTTTCTAATAAGCTGTGGGCCTAAAACTTCTGCTTCAAAATACAAGATAAAAGTAAAACTGCAAATTAAGCAACTGGAAGGTGAAACTGAAAGACGTGAAAGGTCATAGAAGCATACAGTGCAAATAAGATAATTAGTCCAGAATCATCTGCAGAACATTTACCCCAACATCCCTACCGTATACATCACAATACATCATGATACGTTTTGGTAAATTTCAGCTTTCATTACAATGATCAAAAGCCATAGGAATTACAGTGCACTAGAGGAAAAGAGCAAGAAAAAAGCAAATACACCAGATAAAAAATATTTTTTCTTCCATAAATAATAAGCATGGATCTCTCCCATATCATTAAAATATGCTGCTAGTCAATATCAGCACGGCAAAAATAAGATAATTAGTCCAGAATCATCTGCAGAACATTTACCCCAACATCCCTACCGTATACATCACAATACATCATGATACTTTTTGGTAAATTTCAGCCTTCATTACAATGATCAAAAGCCATAGGAAGTACAATGTGCTAGAGGAAAAGAGCAAGAAAAAAGCAAACATACAAGATTAAAAAATAAATAAGCAAAAATCTTCCATAGATGATCATCATGGATCTCTCCCATATCATTAAAATATCTTTATGATGGTTTTACTCAGCTGGGCAGCAGAGCTCCACCACAACTGCACTCTCGCTCCCACCCCCCACCCCTAAAGGGAAAGGAGGAGAAAATATGATAAAAAGGTATCAGGGGTTGAGATAAGGACAGAGAGATCACTCAACAATTATCGTCACGGGCAAGACAGACTCAGCACAGGGAGATTAGAGAAATATATTACCTATTACTAACAAGCTAGAGCAGTGAGAAACAAACAAACATCTACTCCCATCCACCCTTTTCTACATCTTCACCCCTAGTAGTGCATAGGAATTGGGAATGAGGGCTGTGGTCAGTCCCTAAAGCTTCATCTCCGCTGCTCCTTCACAGTCACTCTCTGCCCCTGCTCCATGTGGGGTCCCTCCCACGGGATGCCGTCCTTCCCCAACTGAGCCTGCGGGGGCTGCCCACAGGCAGCAGCTCTTCAAGAACTGCTCCCACCTGGCTCCGTACCACAGGGTCCAACCCCCAGGAGCAAACTGCTCCAGCACGGGTCCCCCACGGGCGGCAGCTCCCCCCAGACCCCCTGCTCCTGCGTGGGCTCCTCTCCACGGGCTGCAGCTCTGGCCCGGGGCCTGCTCCTGCGGGGGCTCTCCATGGGCCGCAGCCTCCTCCAGGCCACATCCACCTGCTCCACCGGGGGCTCCTCCACGGGCTGCAGCATGGAGATCTGCTCCGAGTGGGACCCATGGGCTGCAGGGGGACAGCCTGCTCCACCAGGGGCCTCTCCACAGGACGCAGAGGAACTTCTCTGTGCCTGGAGCACCTTCTCCACTGACCTTGGGGTCTGCAAGGCTGTTTCTCCCTCCTCACTCTACCAGTTGCTGTTGCAGATTTTTTCCTTTTCTTCAGTCTGCTCTCACAGAGGCACAAGTAACATTGTTTATTGGCTCAGCTCTGGCCAGCGGCAGGTCCCTTTGCAGCTGACTGAAATTGGCCTTGATCTAACATGAAGCAGCTTCTGGATTCTTCTCACAGAGTCCACCCCTGTAGCCCCCCACTACCTAAACCTTGCCAAGTAAACTTAATACAATCCTGCTAGCCAATACCAGCATGGCACAATCCCCAGTTATACTGTAATTGAATTTTGTTTGCAAAGAAGATTCAGGGCCTTTCCAGCTTTTCTTGATGATAGCTTCTTTTATGATAATGAATGCAAGTGAAAGAGTAAAGGTTCTCTGATCACAGTCACAAAAAGATTCTCATGGCTTTGTGAGCCTATGGATTTGCACAAGAAGGAGACAGACACGTAGCTCAAGGAAGAGCTATTTTTCTGAGTGTATTAGAGTGTATGGATGTGGTGTTAAGCCTCCCTTTAGCCCAGGTTTTCTAAGGGATACATAAAAAGATTAATAGCAGAAGAACAGACTGTCATGCTCCTCCCTCATTTGAATGAAACACAGTGCTCACTTATTTTTCTTCTTTTTATGGACAAACCATTTCACTTCTGAATTTTTGGTGAAAATTATCTTTTAAATGAGTAAAGATATTTTTTTCCTATTTGAGGAATTAGGTTTCTGAGCATCATAATTGAGTAATAAAAATAAATTAATTATAAAAACAGATTTAGTTTTGAAAACTTCACTCACTTTTTTATGCTTGACACTGAAAAATGGAACTTATATTGATAATTTATGAAAAATGTTCTTTACATGTGTATAAGCTTTCCAGAAACAACACAAACAACATGTATGTGTACTGTACATGGGATATACATATATGTCAGCTCCATGTATGCCTGATAAAAACTGATGAAAACTGATGGCTACTAAAACAGATGGGGGAAAAAAAATAAATTTTACTTAACTCTATATTCAATGGAAAGTGTTTCCTTTAAGGAGCTATCAAGAAAAGTAGTCTACCATTGTGAATGGAGAGAGTAGCTTTTGCACAGTGTGAGATGTTTCACCCTTAGATACCATTTTACTCTGCATACCCCTCATATGTACCTGTTAAGGTGTCTCTTATTCTGGAATGTTGAAAAAGCTTAGATAAGAGGTGTAGATGAGACACCTAACTTGTACGGAACAATTTAAAACCCACCCCAAATGTCTATTTTACTCCACGCACCAGTACATGCTGGGGGCCACCCAACTGGAAAGCAACTCTGTAGAAAAGGGCCTAGGAGTCCTGTCCTGGTAGACACCAAGATGGACATGAGTCAGCAGTGTGCCCTTGCTGCTAAGAAGGCTAATTCTTGGCTTCACTGGGCAAATTAATCACTGGCATATCAAAAGGGGTGATCCTTCCATTCTACTCAGCGCTGGTAAGACCATGCCTGGAGTACTGTGTCTATTTCTGGGCCTCCCATTACAAGAGAGACATGGACATACTGGAGAGATTGCAACAAAGGGCCACCAAGATAATTAAGGCACTGGAGTACCTCTCTTTTGAGGAGAAGGGGACAGATCTGGGACTGTTCAGCCTGTATAAGAGGAGGCTTGGGGGGAGGGGTGCGATTGTCAAAGTACCCGAGTGGAAGAGGCAATGAAGGTAGAGCTAGGCTCTTTGCAGTGGTGCTCAGTGAAAGGGCAAGAGGCAGTGAGCACAAACTGGAACACAGAAGGTTCTTTCTAAACATCAGGAAGCATTTCTTTACCATGAGGGTGATGGAGCACTGGAACAGTTGTTCAGAGAGGTTGCAGCATCTCCTCCCTCTTTGGAGGTCTTCAGAAGCTGTCTGGATGTGGTCCTGGGCAAACTGCTTGAGGTGTCCCTGCTTGAAGGGATGAGATAACCTGCAGAGGTCTCTTGCAACCTTAACTATTCTGTGATTCTGTGATTCTGTGAGTCTGTGAAGTCTTAGATGCTCAAAACGCAATAAGGTGATCTTTATAATTAATCTAACAATGATGGGAAGCTGGAAAAGTCCATTTTAATGTGATTTTAAAGCTCCTAAATCACCTTACATATATATTCATTTTTTATTGTTCTTGTAATGAGCTCTCTGTTGAGTTATTCCCCAAAATAATGGAACACAAGCAGTTTTGTTTGTGTGTGTGTGAACATTGAAAAAGGAGGTCACTAGGAGTTTCACTTCTATAGGTTCTGAGATAGTTGACTCAGCTGAACTTATAATTAGTGTTTGTTGCTATTCTTTTTTTTTTTCTCCAGTCCTGACCCACAACATGCTTTAATGTTCAAATTATGTTTGAATTATTAGAAAGTATTCTTATTCACTGCTTGCTTTGACTAATTCTCAGCAGGCAGCCTTAAATTTTAGCAAAGATTTATAACTTCTCTTTGAATATTAAACAGGTCTATGCTACAGAAAGCAACAGAAAATTAGCATGAAGGTGAAAAGTCTGAATGTATATATATATATATGTATAATTATTATTTTTTCCCCTAATTAAAGATAAGTAAGTGTGCTGAGAATTCAAGAGATGCCTGGGATTCACCAATCCCAGCTTCAATGAATGGTGCAAAGATTGCATTTCTAATAATAATACTTTCCCAGCTGATGGGAGATTTCTGAACAAAGGTCATATCTGTGTAATTTAATGGCGTATCTCTGATTCTGCTATTTCTGTGTCATTTTTACATTGTCTTGAATTCCTCCTACTCATTCAGCCAGAGTTGACAATAAATAAATAAACAAACAAACAAACAAACAAATAAATAAATAAATAAGGAACACAGATCTATTTTCAATGCTTCTAAGAAGGATCACTGGTTTTGGCAGGTTTGCACAGATCTCTCATCATGTTTGTTATCTGTGAAGCAAATATAGACATTCTGAATGCAGAAAAAAAAATGAAAGGAAACCCAGAGCTAAACAAGAAATTGTTTAAAATGACAAAATCTATAACCTCTTTCTGGATGACAAGAGTGTTTAAAGATCCTCATTAAAACACCTCAGAAATTGTTGAAATTTTTCATTAACTCATTATAAGTCATGCTCATTTGACTTAGCTATACAGTGTATGTACAATTTCTGAAGAAGATTTAGAAGTAGACACGTGACGTTAGTTCCAGCACTCTTTTGGTACCACTGACCACAGGAATTACTTTAAAATCAACATGAACATCGAGAGTTGGAAACTTACAGGGACAAACTTTGGTTATTTTGATTCACATCCACAACAGTAATCCTAAATGTCACACTTGAGCAACAGAAGATTTAGAGCAGAAAGCTGTAACCCATACTTACTTCATAACTCTAGTTTTTCAAAATAATCTAAAAATCAAGAACATTTGAGATCCAAAGGCAGTTTATAGAAATTGATTGATCTGGTAGCGTAAAACTCATTTTTGAGAGACAGCACCAAAGTTATGTTTGGCATAACTGACATGAACTCTGGAGTAACTTTAGGACATGTTTTCCCAGGCTGGGGACTCTTCATCTTTCTTAGATCCTGGCTGTGAGGCAGTGCCAGGACAGGGTTTGTGGTAGAGTTGGAAAGTCTGCAACCTGTAGAGGCTTTCAGGAAATCATGCTCAACTTCTGTAAATCCATTCTTACAGAGAATTCAGCTCATATGAAAGTTTCAGTTACATGGCCATCATCTCTATATACAGCAAAAGAGATTCTTCGTGGTTGAAAAGTGAATAACAATGATGTTTACCTTAGAGAAGAAAAGGGCAATTGAGTGAAATGCAGCTCAGGAGGAGAATACACCAAAAAATACTCTAAAAGGCAGCTGAAAGTTCTCTCAAGCATATCCAGTGGATATACAAGGATTTGAACCACTGGGAAAATTACAGCCCTTTCTTTATAGATCGTGATAAGAATATCAGTCATTGCATTCATAATCAAGAGCACGTGAAAGAAAGTATGCCTCTTCAATGACCTACTCATGCTGCTGTGCAGAAAGTGTAAACAAATAAGATGGCCTGCAGATGGTGACATTAATATTATATGATGGACATATTTTGCACTACACAATACAGGTTAGACTTTGATTCCTTTATATGATGGACATATTTTGCACTACACAGAATAGGGTAGACTTTGATTCCTTTATGTATTGTTAAAAATGTATATCTAGACAAATCCTTCATGCTGCCAATCACTTATAGTCTGAGCTGTGTAAAATGAGTCCTTTTATTTTACTAGGACTTCTTCTGTCATCTGTTAAAATTCTCATCTCTCTTCCAGTGAAGCTGTGCTATCAATTGATATTAGCTAAAAGCAAGCACTTATTTTGTAGAAAATAAGATAAATAGAAGCAGTAAAATGCCATGGTGCTTAACACTATAAAGGAATCTATAGATATAATAAAGAATACCTAAGATCAGATAATGCCATGGAGGAATTAAGAAAACACATTTGTACAAACATTTTTCTACACATTTTGGAAAAACATTATCTCTTCTGGAAGTAATATGACTCCTTTCAGATCAGCCAAATAGCTGTATATTTATTCTATATTTTCTAGATACATTATAATTGGGAACTTCCCTTAACCCAATGCTAGAGATAAGTGCACAATAGTCTGGAGTATTTAAATTTGCAATAAAAAGCAGAGTCTATTCATTGCATAAATCATAATTTACATTAAATTAATTTACGAATCACTATTTTTTTTTTTTGCCTGCCAATTCCATATTGGATTTATGCCAGAAAGTTAGGTCAAGTTCTATAGGAACAGTTTTCCTGTGCTGGCAAGGATGACCGCTCAAAAATACAGAAACATCTCTGCTTCCTTTTTATAAGATTTCCATAAAAAAAAAAAAAATAAAGAGTACAGAACAGAAAATTTATGTGTTTATATATTAAATATTGCAGTAAAATTTATTTACTAATTACCATGTTTTACCTCTTGTAATAGCTGAGGACAGACATATTTCTTCAGTCAAGAACAGAAGATATAACTTTCTGTTCTAATACTTCATTCTGTTCTCCTCTCTGTTATATGTATTAGGGAGAAAGGTGGGGAGGGGCTTAGAAAGTGGCATACGAATGCAACATGGAAGGTAGATCAGTTAAGTTCTCTCTACATTGGTACTCTTTAACTGTTTTAATAACATTACTTCATGGTGGATTGTTGCCTAGGATATACAGATCAAAAAGTAGTTTTTTTTCTTGCTAGAAAGAGCAAGGCCAAGTCCATCAGCTTGGCTGTAGTATCTGATCTGCCTCATTTCTGTTCTGAGACAGCTCTTTTAAGCCATTCAAGTTTTTGATCTGCACAGCTGCTGCTACAGTTATTAGTATGCTACAAAGGAGCTCATTCTGGG